>NW_027614350.1:0-27322 GCF_965212315.1 Lampetra planeri | reverse complement strand
TCTGCGTCTCTCTCTCTCATCATCATCATCACGGTGGCTAGGAGATGTTGACTACCTCGCCTGGTCTACAGGAAGTCGTGGGTTCGATCCCGACCTGCTGCTGTATGTTTGGAGTCTGCGTCTCTCTCTCTCATCATCATCATCACGGTGGCTAGGAGATGTTGACTACCTCGCCTGGTCTACAGGAAGTCGTGGGTTCCATCCCGACCTGCTGCTGTATGTTTGGAGTCTGCGTCTCTCTCTCTCATCATCATCATCACGGTGGCTAGGAGATGTTGACTACCTCGCCTGGTCTACAGGAAGTCGTGGGTTCGATCCCGACCTGCTGCTGTATGTTTGGAGTCTGCGTCTCTCTCTCATCATCATCATCATCACGGTGGCTAGGAGATGTTGACTACCTCGCCTGGTCTACAGGAAGTCGTGGGTTCCATCCCGACCTGCTGCTGTATGTTTGGAGTCTGCGTCTCTCTCTCTCATCATCATCATCACGGTGGCTAGGAGATGTTGACTACCTCGCCTGGTCTACAGGAAGTCGTGGGTTCCATCCCGACCTGCTGCTGTATGTTTGGAGTCTGCGTCTCTCTCTCTCATCATCATCATCACGGTGGCGTGGCTAGGAGATGTTGACTTCCTCGCCTGGTCTACAGGAAGTCGTGGGTTCCATCCCGACCCTGACGATGCCTGCTGCTGCTGCTGTATATTTGGAGTTTTAATTTATCTTTCTCTCCCCGTGGTCGCGTGGATTTTTCTCTCCAGATCCCTCCGGTTTTTCCCCTTCACGTTTAGAATCAACGTCACCACGCGAATAGAGATTACTTGGCCGCTGTACATTTCCACGCGACGATGACGACGACGATGATGATGATGACGATGAGCCAGTTGGTTGAGCTATCGTGCAGGAGGCCGTGTTTTCTTTTTGCTTCCTACATCATTTGGGTGGTCTAGATCGCGCGTGAGTGTGCACATGCCGTGTCGTTAATAACGCCACAACCGCCCCACCACACACGCACACACACGCACACACACGCACACACACGCACACAGACACACACAGACACACATACAAAGACAAAGACCCCCCGTATAGCCTTAACAGACTGTAGGGGCAAGTGCTGTTAGCGAGCACCTATGAAGTCCGCAACGGCACACGAGGGGGTTTGGTGGCCAGCACCACGCCCGACCGCCTTTGTCTCCCTAGTGGCGATGTTTACACACCGCACCAGGTACTCATTTGAGGCTGAGTCGACCTAGGGGAGGCCCAGGACCGGTTCAGATAATCGTCACTGGTGTTTGCCGCGAGCGGGAATCGAACCCGGGTCGCCAGGTTCAAAGCGCAGCGCGCTAACCACTACACCACCACTCCCCACCCCCACCACACACACACGCGCGCGCGCACGCAAGGGCCGATCGGTAAGCAAGCTTTGTGTCGCGGTTAATACAAACGTTGACAGGTTTGGCACTAAAGCGGTTCGTGTGTGTTGGAGAGTGAACAACCCACAGCAAACCATTGGTACCTCATTTTCCAGTAAATAATATGATAATTGTTTTTTTACCCTTCTGTCTGGCAACAAAACTGACACCTTTTTTACAAGGAGTCATGTTTGCATAGACCACAATACCTGCGGTCGGAATGCAAACAAAAAACACAACTCTGATAATGTATGCACTGTCCTTGAAGTTGATTGGTCCACACCCGAGACAGCTTTCCTTAGAGCCTAGTCTCACATGGTGTTGGACCAGATGACGCCAAAAGGCGCACAACTCAAAGACAATGCACCATCAGAGTATGAGAGCTCGGGGCAAGCATTTACACCATTGGAACCTCCTTTGCCAGTAGCAAAATATAATAATTGTTTTTGTACCCTTTTATCTGGCAACAAAACTGACACCTTTTTTACAAGGAGTCATGTTTGCATAGACCACAATACCTGCGGTCGGAATGCAAACAAAAAACACAACTCTGATAATGTATGCACTGTCCTTGAAGTTGATTGGCGCGTTTTGGCGTCATCTGGTCCAACACCAATGGAGACTAGGCTCTAAGGAAAGCTGTCTCGGGTGTGGACCAATCAACTTCAAGGACAGTGCATACATTATCAGAGTTGTGTTTTTGTTTGCATTCCGACTGCAGGTATTGTGGTCTATGCAAACATGACTCCTCGTAAAAAAGGTGTCAGTTTTGTTGCCAGATAGAAGGTTACAAAACCAATTATCAACCCCCGGCAAAGTTTTGCTCTCTCGAGTAGCTGTGATGGTTTTCTGGAGAGAAAGAAAATCGTCCGGTGATTCTGGATAAAAACAACAACAAGAGACAAATACAATGTGCAGCTCAATACATTCGTGTGGTGGTGGTGGTGGTGTAGGTGGTGGTGTTGGTGGTGGTGGTGGTGATGTTGATGGTGGTGTTGGTGGTGATGGTTGTAGTCGTGTTGATGGTGGTTGTGGTGATGGTGGTGGTGTTGATGGTAGTGGTGGTGGTGTTGGTGGTGGTGTTGATGGTGGTGTTGATGGAGGTGTTGATGGTGGTGGTGGTGGTGTAGGTGGTGGTGTTGGTGGTGGTGGTGGTGGTGGTGATGTTGATGGTGGTGTTGGTGGTGATGGTTGTAGTCGTGTTGATGGTGGTTGTGGTGATGGTGGTGGTGTTGATGGTAGTGGTGGTGGTGTTGGTGGTGGTGTTGATGGTGGTGTTGATGGAGGTGTTGATGGTGGTGGTGTTGTTGTAGGTGGTGGTGTTGTTGTAGGTGGTGGTGTTGATGGTGGTAGTGGTGGTGATGGTGTTGATGGTGGTCTTGGTGGTGTTGATGGTTTTAGTCGTGTTGGTGGTGGTGGTGTAGGTGGTGGTGTTGATGGTGGTAGTGGTGGTGGTGGTGGTGTTGATGGTGGTAGTGGTGTTGATGGTGTTGGTGGTGATGGTGGTGGTTTTGGTGGTGGTGTTGATGGTAGTGGTGGTGTTGATTGTAGTGGTGGTGTTGGTGGTGGTGGTGATGGTGGTGGTGGTGATGGTGTTGGTGGTGTTGGTGGTGGTGGTGGTGTCGATGTTGATGGTGGTGTTGGTGGTGATGGTTGTAGTCGTGTTGATGGTGGTTGTGGTGATGGTGGTGGTGTTGATGGTAGTGGTGGTGGTGTTGGTGGTGGTGTTGATGGAGGTGTTGATGGTGGTGGTGTTGTTGTAGGTGGTGGTGTTGATGGTGGTAGTGGTGGTGGTGGTGATGGTGTTGATGGTGGTCTTGGTGGTGTTGATGGTTTTAGTCGTGTTGGTGGTGGTGGTGTTGATGGTGGTGTTGATGGTGGTAGTGGTGGTGGTGGTGTTGTTGGTGGTGATGGTGGTGTTGATGGTGTTGTGGTGGTGGTGTTGATGGTAGTGGTGGTGTTGATGGTAGTGGTGGTGTTGATGGTAGTGGTGGTGTTGATGGTGGTGTTAGTGGTGTTGATGGTTGTAGTCGTGTTGCTGGTGGTGGTGTTGATGGTTGTAGTCGTGTTGATGGTGGTTGTGGTGATGGTGGTGGTGTTGATGGTGGTAGTGGTGTTGATGGTGGTGTTATTGGTGGTGTTCATGGTGGTAGTGGTGTTCATAGTGGTAGTGGTGTTGGTGGTGGTGGTGATCATGGTGGTGTGGGGAGTGGTGGTGTAGCGGTTGGCACAAGCGCTGTAGTGACATCACCGCCACCTAGTGGCGAATGACGGTTGTTGTTGTTGTTGTTGGTGGTGGTGGTGGTGTTGTCGCGGTTCGCGCTCCGCCGCACCGTGAACCCGGCTATCACCCGAGTTCGATTCCCGCTCACCCGGCCAACACCAACACCGGTGACGATTATCTGAACCGTTCCTGGGCCTCCTCCCCTAGGTCGACTCAGCCTCAAATGAGTACCTGGTGCTGTGTGTGTAGTAAACATCGCCACTGGGGAGACAAAGGCGGCCGGGCGTGGTGCTGGCCACCCACCCCCCTCGTGTGCCACAGTGCCGGTAGCCTTCATAGGTGGTGCTCTCTAACAGCACTTGCCCTACAGCCTGTTAGAGGCTACACGGGGGATCTTTGTCTGTGTCTTCCTTCATAGGCTCTGCTGCTACTCGCTAACAGCACTTGCCCCTACAGCCTGTTAGAGGCTACACGGGGGACCTTTGTCTTTGGTGGTGCATCAAGACGCTGCTGCCAAATGGGCGGTAGGGAGGCAGTCGCCCTCCGGCAACAACGACGGGGGGCAGAGGAGCGACGCTCACAACAACGAGCAGAGCGCCGGGCGTCTAAAACACAGCGAGTTGGCACAGTAGGGGGCACAGGTGGTGCATCTACCAGTAATCTCAGTCGGTCGACCAATGGCACCTGCTGGGTCTGTCCCATAACCACCTGCACCTAGCCTGGCACAGCAGTCAACCCATGTCACCTGCTGGGTCTGTCCCGTGACATCCTCCTGCACCTAGCCTGGCACAGCAGTCAACCCATGACACCTACTGGCTCTGTCCCGTGACCTCCTCCTGCACCTAGCCTGGCACAGCAGTCAACCCATGGCACCTGCTGGGTCTGTCCTGTGGCCTCCTGCACCTAGCCTGGCACAGGAGTCAGTCCACGGCATCTGCTGGGTCTGTCCCGTGACCTCCTCCTGCACCTAGCCTGGCACAGCAGTCAACCCATGGCACCTACTGGGTCTGTCCTGTGGCCACCTGCACCTAGCCTGGCACAGCAGTCAGTCCATGGCACCTGCTGGGTCTATCCCGTGGCCTCCTGCACCTAGCCTGGCACAGCAGTCAACCCATGGCACCTGCTGGGTCTGTCCCGTGACCTCCTCCTGCACCTAGCCTGGCACAGCAGTCAACACATGGCACCTGCAGGGTCTGTCCCGTGACCTCCTGCACCTAGCCTGGCACAGCAGTCAGTCCCGTGACCACCTCCTGCACCTAGCCTGGCACAGCAGTCAACCCATGACACCTGCTGGCTCTGTCCCGTGACCTCCTCCTGCACCTAGCCTGGCACAGCAGTCAGTCCCGTGACCACCTCCTGCACCTAGCCTGGCACAGCAGTCAACCCATGGCACCTGCTGGGTCTGTCCCGTGACCTCCTCCTCCTGCACCTAGCCTGGCACAGCAGTCAACCCACGGCACCTGCTGGGTCTGTCCCGTGACCTCCTCCTCCTGCACCTAGCCTGGCACAGCAGTCAACCCATGGCACCTGCTGGGTCTGTCCCGTGACCACCTCCTGCACATAGCCTGGCACAGCAGTCAACCCATGGCACCTGCTGGGTCTGTCCTGTGGCCTCCTGCACCTAGCCTGGCACAGGAGTCAGTCCACGGCACCTGCTGGGTCTGTCCCGTGACCTCCTCCTGCACCTAGCCTGGCACAGCAGTCAACCCATGACACCTGCTGGGTCTGTCCCGTGACATCCTCCTGCACCTAGCCTGGCACAGCAGTCAACCCATGGCACCCGCTGGGTCTGTTCCGTGACCACCTCCTCCACCTAGCCTGGCACAGCAGTCAGTCCATGGCACCTGCTGGCTCTGTCCCGTGACCTCCTCCTGCACCTAGCCTGGCACAGCAGTCAGTCCATGGCACCTACTGGCTCTGTCCCGTGACCTCCTCCTGCACCTAGCCTGGCACAGCAGTCAGTCCATGGCACCTACTGGCTCTGTCCCGTGATCTCCTCCTGCACCTAGCCTGGCACAGCAGTCAACCCATGGCACCTGCTGGGTCTGTCCTGTGGCCTCCTGCACCTAGCCTGGCACAGCAGTCAGTCCATGGCACCTGCTGGGTCTGCCCCGTTGGTATTTGCCGGTGGTGCGTACATCAACTGCCCAAGTTTCCTTCAGAAGTGGCGCGGGGCGAGATTCATTGCACGACTCCCACGTGTGCCGACCGCTATGGACAGAATTTACCGAAGCCATCGCTGCCAACACCGCCCCCCCCACACACCCCATGGAAGTAATTAAACACGATGGCCAAGGCACTCGCCAAGAGGACGCGCGTAAAACTCGCCGCACTTGATGCGTGTGTGATGCGTGTGTGGTGCGTGTGTGTGGTGCGTGTGTGATGCGTGTGTGTGTGATGCGTGTGTGTGTGTGTGATGCGTGTGTGTGTGATGCGTGTGTGATGCGTGAGTGATGCGTGTGTGTAATGCGTGTGTGGTGCGTGTGTGTGTGAGTGATGCGTGTGTGGTGCGCGTGTGATGCGTGAGTGATGCGTGTGTGTGATGCGTGAGTGATGCGTGTGTGTGTGAGTGATGCGTGTGTGGTGCGCGTGTGATGCGTGAGTGATGCGTGTGTGTGATGCGTGTGTGTGTGAGTGATGCGTGTGTGATGCGTGAGTGATGCGTGTGTGTGATGCGTGAGTGATGCGTGTGTGTGATGCGTGAGTGATGCGTGTGTGTGATGCGTGAGTGATGCGTGTGTGGTGCGCGTGTGATGCGTGAGTGATGCGTGTGTGTGATGCGTGTGTGGTGCGTGTGTGTGTGAGTGATGCGTGTGTGTGTGAGTGATGCGTGTGTGGTGCGCGTGTGATGCGTGAGTGATGCGTGTGTGTGATGCGTGTGTGGTGCGTGTGTGATGCGTGTGATGCGTGTGTGGTGCGCGTGTGATGCGTGAGTGATGCGTGTGTGTGATGCGTGTGTGGTGCGTGTGTGTGTGAGTGATGCGTGTGTGTGTGAGTGATGCGTGTGTGGTGCGCGTGTGATGCGTGAGTGATGCGTGTGTGTGATGCGTGAGTGATGCGTGTGTGTGATGCGTGTGATGCGTGTGTGGTGCGCGTGTGATGCGTGAGTGATGCGTGTGTGTGATGCGTGTGTGGTGCGTGTGTGATGCGTGTGATGCGTGTGTGGTGCGCGTGTGATGCGTGAGTGATGCGTGTGTGTGATGCGTGTGTGGTGCGTGTGTGTGTGAGTGATGCGTGTGTGATGCGTGTGTGGTGCGCGTGTGATGCGTGAGTGATGCGTGTGTGTGATGCGTGTGTGGTGCGTGTGTGTGTGAGTGATGCGTGTGTGATGCGTGTGATGCGTGTGTGGTGCGCGTGTGATGCGTGAGTGATGCGTGAGTGATGCGTGTGTGTGTGAGTGATGCGTGTGTGGTGCGCGTGTGATGCGTGAGTGATGCGTGTGTGTGATGCGTGTGTGGTGCGTGTGTGTGTGAGTGATGCGTGTGTGGTGCGCGTGTGATGCGTGAGTGATGCGTGTGTGTGATGCGTGTGTGGTGCGTGTGTGTGTGAGTGATGCGTGTGTGGTGCGTGTGATGCGTGCGTGTGATGCGTGTGTGATGCGTGTGTGGCGTGTTTGATGCGTGCGTGTGTGATGCGTGTGTGTGATGCGTGTGTGTGATGCGTGTGTGTGATGCGTGTGTGTGATGCGTGTGTGATGTGCGTGTGATGCGTGCGTGTGATGCGTGCGTGTGATGCGTGCGTGTGATGCGTGTGTGTGTGATGCGTGTGTGTGATGCGTGTGTGATGCGTGTGTGATGCGTGTGTGTAGCGCTACGAACCCGGCCGGCTCGAGTTCGATTCCCGCTCACGGCCAATACCCCAGTGATGATTATCTGAACGGGTCATGGGCTCTCCCCTAGGTCGACTCAGCCTCAAATGAGTACCTGGTGCGGTGTGTAGAAATCGCCACCGGGGAGACCAAGGCGTCTTGGGCGTGGCGTTGGCCACCCACCCCCTCGTGTGCCCTGTCGGCCTTAACAGGTGCTCGCGAACAGCACTTGCCCCAACAGTCTGTTAGTGGCTATACGGGGGATCTTTGTCTTTGTGCGTGCTCTTCTACGGTGGTGAGGAGATGTTGACCACCTCGCCTGGTCTACAGGAGGTCGTGGGTTTGATCCCGACGCTGACGATGCCTGCTGCTGCTGTATATGTGGAGTCTGCGTCTCTCTCTCTCATCATCATCACAACGGTGGTGAGGAGATGTTGACTTCCTCGCCTGGTCTACAGGAGGTCGTGGGTTGGAACCTGACCCTGACGACGCCTGCTGCTGTATATTTAGTCTGCGTCTCTCTCTCTCTCATCATCATCACGGTGGCTAGGAGATGTTAACTCCTCGCCTGGTCTACAGGGGGTCGTGGGTTGGAACCTGACCCTGATGACGCCTGCTGCTGTATATTTGGAGTCTGCGTCTCTCTCTCTCATCATCATCACAACGGTGGCTAGGAGATGTTGACTCCCTCGCCTGGTAAGCAGGAGGTCGTGGGTTCGAACCCGACCCTGACAACGCCTGCTGCTGCTGTATATGTGGAGTCTGTGTCTCTCTCTCTCATCATCATCACGGTGGCTATGAGATGTTGACTTCCTCGCCTGGTCTACAGGAGGTCGTGGGTTCGATCCCGACGCTGACGACGCCTGCTGCTGTATATTTGGAGTCTGCGTCTCTCTCTCCCTGCCCGTGATTCCTCCGGTTTTTCCCCACCCACACTTGGAATCAACGTCGCCACCCATTTTACGAGATTCATTTGTGCCACTGCCGTACATTTCCACGCGCTCCGTTGAGCTATCGTTTGTGATGGTCAGAGGGTCGCTCCTGAGAAAAAGCTACACGGCAGCTCGGTTGGGTGAGATAATTAACAAATGGTTTAGATATTCATGGTTCTTTCGGTGAAGTCACGTAGAAGGGAACTAATAAAATGCTAAAAATAAAACATAATAAAAATTCTCACGACGTTATTGCGTTTTATTTGTATTATTTTATTATTTCCTTTCTACGTGACTTTACCGAAAGAACCGAGAAGATGAATCCCTGCAGTCACGAAAGCTTTAAATCCGAAAAAAAAAGATGATGTAGATGATGATGTTGATGATGATGTTAATGATGATGATGTTTATGATGTGAATGACGCTGTCTTTCTGACATCCTTGTTCTTCACCTGAGGACGGCTGCTTGCGTTGTGGCCGAAACGTCGTGAGAATTGTATTTTATTGTTTTATTTTTATTATTAATATTATTTTATTATTTCCCTTCTACGTGACTTTACCGAAAGAACCGATAATATGAATCCCTGCAGTCACGAAAGCTTTAAATCCGAAAAAAAAAGATGATGTAGATGATGATGTTGATGATGTTGATGATGATGTTAATGATGATGATGTTGATGATGTGAATGACGCTGTCTTTCCGACATCCTTGTTCTTCACCTGAGGACGGCTGCTTGCGTTGTGGCCGAAACGTCGTGAGAATTGTATTTTATTGTTTTATTTTTATTATTAATATTATTTTATTATTTCCCTTCTACGTGACTTTACCGAAAGAACCGATAATATGAATCCCGGCAGTCACGAAAGAAGCTTTAAATCGAAATTTAAATGCTTTAGAGTTTAGTAGTCCAGTGCTGTATGTGGCTGGCATCTTTGAGTGTTTCTGGGGCCTTTTGGGCGGATTTCTCGGCAACGGTGAGTTGACGTGGGAGGTAAATCAATTAAAAGCCGAGCTTCTTCCACGCAGAGACTGGACGCATGTCTGTTTTTAAAATCATCGTCATCGTCTCCCGCGTACCGGGCAAGGCGGTTAACATCACTGTGGTAACAGCCTCCGGCAAGGTCGGGATGGAACCCACGACCTCCTGCGTACCGAGCGAGGTAGTTTACATCACCTTGGTAACAGCCTCCGGCAGGTTCGGGATCGAACCCACGACCTCCTGCGTACCGGGCGAGGTAGTTAACATCTCTGTGGTAACAGCCTCCGGCAGGGTCGGGATCGAACCCACGACCTCCTGCGTACCGGGCGAGGTAGTTAACATCACCGTGGTAACAGCCTTCGGCAGGTTCGGGATCGAACCCACGACCTCCTGCGCACCGGGCGAGGTAGTTAGCATCACCGTGGTAACAGCCTTCGGCAGGGTCGGGATCGAACCCACGACCTCCTGCGTACCGGGCGAGGTAGCTAACATCTCCCAAGCCACCTTGGGGCATCAAGTTGGCAAGCCGGGGTTCGCCCCGTAGCGTGGCGTGTAATCCCCTTCACTCGTGCCCCAGCAGCAGAAGGATGATGGGACAGTGGGGAGCATTTGGGGGTGTGTGTGTGCACCAGAGGTCGCAAGCGGGTTTTGATTCCCTACCCGTACCCTACCCGAAATGAGTGACAAACGGTGACTCACCAGTGACTCACGGCCTACCCGTACCCGTACCCGGCCGCACCAGGGTCGCAAACGGCTACCCGTACCCGTACCCGGCCAGGTAGCCGGGTATCGGGTAGGGTACGGGTATTGGGTACCTGATTGCGACCTCTGGGATGAAGCCACGTTGCAGGCGCGGGTGGGTTGATTCTAGGAACTTGAATTGTGAGAAGAGACAAGACGTTGGGAAATGAGTGACAAACGGTGACTCACCAGTGACTCACGGCCTACCCGTACCCGGCCGGGTACGGGTAGCCGGGTATCGGGTAGGGTACGGGTATCGGGTACCCGGTTGCGACCTCTGGGATGAAGCCATGTTGCAGGCGCGGGTGGGTTGATTCTAGGAACTTGAATTGTGAGAAGAGACAAGACGTTGGGAAATGAGTGACAAACGGTGACTCACCAGTGACTCACGGCCTACCCGTACCCGGCCGGGTACGGGTAGCCGGGTATCGGGTAGGGTACGGGTATCGGGTACCCGGTTGCGACCTTTGCCTCACATCGTCTGCGAGCCAGGGCGATGTTCGGGTACAAAAAATTAACCCGGAAAAACAAAGTTTTTCACTATAAATCCTTTATATGCGTGGCGGCTAGAGTCCTCTCGTCCTCTGGCTTGAGATGGCTGCCACCTATGGGTCAGATGATTGTCTGCCACCATTAAGCAATTGGTAATTACATATGTAAAATTTTTTTTTCCCTAAACAGTGTAAAATTTAGGAATTTTTTTTAACGAAAATTAATTGTCACGCACAACGAGTCTGTGTAGCAAAATGTCAGCTCGATTGGATCACGGGAAGTGGGTTAAAAAACGACCGAAAGATTTGCACGGTCGTAAGCACGCAAGCAAGCAAACAAGCAAGCGAACTTAATATAAAGGATTTAAAAAGAAATCAAAGCTACTGGCTCCTTCCGAGTAGAAGCCTCGGCTAAGCGGGAATTCTAAGCTCCCAAACCTCCCCCCCCCCCACACACATCCCCCTCCACCCCTCTTCCTCCGCATTTGCCACCGCAGGTCAACTCGCTCTGCCCTCTCGCCCCTTGCCGCTGAGAGAGAACGGAGGGCCTCGTTTAGCAGGGAGTCTCGTTCCTGATGCGTTAGAGAGGGACCCCTCGTAGTCCGCTACATGTTGGCCAACGCTGCTGCTGCTGCTGCCGCTGCCGCTGCTGTTGCTGCTGCTGCTGTTGCTGCTCCTGCCGCTACTGTGGCTACTGCTGCTACTGTTGCTGCCTCGTTCACGACGCGTTAGAGAGGGACCCCTCGTAGTCCGCTACGTGTTGGCCAACGCTGCCGCTGCTGCTGCTGTTGCTGCTGCTGCTGCTGCTACTGCTGCTCTTGCCGCTACTGTGGCTACTGCTACTACTGCTGCTCCTGTTGCTGCCTCGTTCATGACGCGTTAGAGAGGGACCCCCTCGTAGTCCGATCCATGTTGGCCAACGCTGCTGCTGCTGTTACTGCTGCTGCCACTGCTGCTGCTGCTGCCACTGCAGCCACTACTGCTGCTCCTGTTGCTGCTACTGTGGCTGCTGCTACTACTACTGTTGCTGCTACTGTGGCTACTGTTGCTACTACTGCTGCTGCTACTGTGGCTGCTGCTGCTACTGTTGCTGCCACTGCAGCCGCTGCTGCTGCTACTGCTGCTCCTGTTGCTGCTACTGTTGCTACTGTTGCTACTGTTGCTGCTGCTACTGTTGCTGCTGATACTGCTGCTGCTACTGTTGCTGCTGCTACTGTTGCTGCTGCTACTGCTGCTACTACTGCTGCTACTGTTGCTACTACTACTGCTGCTGCTACTGTTGCTGCTGCTACTGCTGCTACTACTGCTGCTGCTGCTACTGTTGCTACTACTACTGCTGCTGCTACTGTTGCTGCTGCTACTGCTGCTGCTACTACTACTGCTGCTACTACTGCTGCGAGGATGACAGGAGTTCGCGCGTGACGAGCTACACCGGGTCACCGAGATCGATACTGAAATGATGGCCATTAAAGCTCCATTGATGTGGATTCCTGGTCACCCCAGGGTCCATCGATTCAGTTAGACTCCCCTGAGGCATCCACCACGTGCACCGTGGGATACTCGCCACCACGCTCACCACCACGCTCACCACCACCACGCTCACCATCACGCTCAACACCATGCTCAACACCACGCTCACCACCACGCTCACCACGCTCACCACCACCACGCTCACCACCACGCTCACCACCACCACACTCACTACCACCACGCTCACCATCACCACCACCACGCTCACCACCGCCACGCTCACCACCACCACGCTCACAACCACCACCACCACGCTCACCACTGCCACGCTCACCATCACGCTCACAACCACCACGCTCACCACCGCCACGCTCACCACCACCACGCTCACAACCACCACCACCACGCTCACCACCACCACGCTCACCATCACGCTCACAACCACCACGCTCACCACCGCCACGCTCACCACCGCCACACTCACCACCACCACGCTCACAACCACCACGCTCACAACCACCACCACCACGCTCACCACCGCCACGCTCACCACCGCCACGCTCACCACCGCCACGCTCACCACCACCACGCTCACAACCACCACCACCACGCTCACCACCGCCACGCTCACCACCGCCACGCTCACCACCGCCACGCTCACCACCACCACGCTCACAACCACCACCACCACGCTCACCACCGCCACGCTCACCACCGCCACACTCACCACCACCACGCTCACAACCACCACGCTCACAACCACCACCACCACGCTCACCACCGCCACGCTCACCACCACCACGCTCACAACCACCACGCTCACCACCGCCACGCTCACCACCGCCACACTCACCACCACCACGCTCACAACCACCATGCTCACCACCGCCACGCTCACCACCACCACGCTCACCACCGCCACGCTCACCACCGCCACGCTCACCACCACCACGCTCACCACCACCACGCTCACCACCGCCACGCTCACCACCGCCACACTCACCACCACCACGCTCACAACCACCACCACCATGCTCACCACCGCCACGCTCACCACCGCCACGCTCACCACCACCACGCTCACCACCACCACGCTCACCACCGCCACGCTCACCACCGCCACGCTCACCACCACCACGCTCACCACCGCCACGCTCACCACCGCCACGCTCACCACCACCACGCTCACCACCACCACGCTCACAACCACCACCACCATGCTCACCACCGCCACGCTCACCACCGCCACGCTCACCACCACCACGCTCACCACCACCACGCTCACAACCACCACCACCACGCTCACCACCGCCACGCTCACCACCGCCACGCTCACCACCACCACGCTCACAACCACCACCACCACGCTCACCACCGCCACGCTCACCACCGCCACGCTCACCACCACCACGCTCACAACCACGACCACCACGCTCACCACCGCCACGCTCACCACCGCCACACTCACCACCACCACGCACACCACCACCACGCTCACAACCACCACCACCATGCTCACCACCGCCACGCTCACCACCGCCACGCTCACCACCACCACGCTCACCACCACCACGCTCACAACCACCACCACCACGCTCACCACCGCCACGCTCACCACCGCCACGCTCACAACCACCACCACCACGCTCACCACCGCCACGCTCACCACCGCCACGCTCACCACCACCACGCTCACAACCACCACCACCACGCTCACCACCGCCACGCTCACCACCACCACGCACACCACCACCACGCTCAACCACGTTATGGTCATCACCCGCATCTGCGATTAGTACTGTTGGCTCCGTACGGTGCAAAAGACTCAACACTGCACCATAGACTCAACACTGCACCATAGACTCAACACTGCACCATAGACTCAACACTGCACCATAGACTCAACACTGCACCATAGACTCAACACTGCACCAGAGACTCAACACTGCACCATAGACTCAACACTGCACCATAGACTCAACACTGCACCATAGACTCAACACTGCACCATAGACTCAACACTGCACCATAGACTCAACACTGCACCATAGACTCAGCACTGCCCATAGACTCAACACTGCCCATAGACTCAACACTGCCCATAGACTCAACACTGCCCATAGACTCAACACTGCCCATAGACTCAACACTGCCCATAGACTCAACACTGCACCATAGACTCAACACTGCACCATAGACTCAACACTGCCCATAGACTCAACACTGCACCATATACTCAACACTGCACCATAGACTCAACACTGCCCATAGACATAACACTCCGCACCTCAGATTAGCGCGTTTGGCTCTGTACGGTGCAACAGAAGTTCAACGTACACACACACACACACGCGTGACCGCACACTGCACTGGGTACTGATTTGAAGCTGAGTCGACCTAGAGGAGGCCCAGAACCGGGTTCAGATGAACGTCACCGTCGTTGACCGAGAGCGGGAATCGAACTCGGGTCGCCGGATTCGTAGCGCTAACCGCTACCCCACCGCTCCCCACACACATTTACGGTATCCATTGCACACACACACACACACGCGCGCACAAAGACAAAGATCCACCGTGTAACCTGTAACAGACTGTTGGGGCAAGTGCTGTTAGCGAGCGCCTATGAAGGTCTTAACGGCACACGAGGGGGTGGGTGGCCAGCACCACGTCCGGCCGCCTTTGTCACACACGCCACCCACGCACTGACACACACCACATACACACACACTACACACACTACACACACTACACACACACACTACACACACACACTACACACACACACACCGCACATACACACTGCACACACACTACACACACACTGCACACACACTACATACACACTACACACACTACACACACACACTACACACACCGCACATACACACTGCACACATACTACACACACACTACACACACACTACACACACACTACACACACACTATACACACACTACACACACACTATACACACACACACCGCACATACACACTGCACACACACTACACACACTACACACACACTACACACACTACACACACTACACACACACACTACACACACCGCACATACACACTGCACACACACTACACACACACTGCACACACACTACACACACACTACACACACACTACACACACACTACACACACACTATACACACACTACACACACACACACCGCACATACACACTGCACACACACTACACACACACTGCACACACACTACATACACACTACACACACTACACACACACACTACACACTGCACATACACACTGCACACACACTACACACACACTACACACACACTACATACACACTACACACACTACACACACACTACACACACACTACACACACACTATACACACATTACATACACACTACACACACTGCACACACCACACACACTACACACACTACACACACACTACACACACCACACACACACTACACACACCACACACACACTACACACACCACACACACTACACACACACTGCACACACACTACACACACACACTACACACACACCCCACACACACTACACACACACTACACACCACCCCCCAACACACACTACACACCACACCGCCTACGCACTCACAATACCAACACACTACCCACACACACCACACACACACTACACACCACACCCCACCCACGCGCCACACACACACCACACACACACTTCACATACACTACACACACACCCCACCCACACTACACACACACCCCACCCACACACTACACACACACCACACACACACTACACATACACTACACACACACGACCCACGCACTCACGATACCAACACACCACCCACACACACTACATACACACTCTACACACCACCCACACACACAATACATACACACACAACATTACCCACACACACTACACACACTACACACCACCCCCCAACACACACTCTACACCACACCACCTACGCACTCACAATACCAACACACCACCCACACACACACACCACACACACTACACACACAACATCACCCACATACACCACACACACACACCACACACACACTACACACACAACACCACCCACACACCCCACACATACTACACACACATACTACACACAACATCACCCACACACCCCACACACACTACACACACACTCTACACAACACCCCAAACACACAGTACACATCACACCCCTCCCACGCACCACACACACACCCCACACACACCACACACACACAACACCACCGACACACCCCACACATGCTACACACGCACTACACACACGCACTACACACACAACATCACACACACACCCCACACACACACTACACACAGTCTACACAACACCCCCAACACACACTACACACCACCTCACGTACGCACTCACAATAGCACGGCTCACTCACTGCAGCCAAAGCGTTGATTTATCTTGGGGGGGAGATTCCATGGCTCCGATGTCCAGACGACGTCGTGTGTTCATCCGATGTTAAGACGACTGTCCTAGGCTCTCTCTTCCTCTGCGTTCTCTCTCCTCGCTCCACTCTCTCTCCGCTCTCTCTCTCTCTGTCTTCGCGAACGCTCTCTCTCTTTTTTTACGATCAGTGGAAACATAAAGATGCTCGGTGTAGTCAGCACTTTGCTTCGTTCATCATTTCGTAATTTTTTAAATTAAATTTACATTTTTTAACTCTGCTTTATGTAAAGCCCCACCTCTCGCTCGCCCTCTCGCTCGCCCTATCGCTCGCCCTCTCGCTCGCCCTCTCGCTCGCCCTCTCGCTCGCCCTCTCGCTCGCCCTCTCGCTCGCCCTCTCGCTCGCCCTCTCGCTCTCTCGTTCGCTCGCTCGCTCTCTCGCTCGCTCCCTCGCTCGCTCTCTCGCTCGCTCGCTCTCTCGCTCGTTCTCTCGTTCGCTCCCTCGCTCGCTCTCGCTCGCTCGCTCTCTCGCTCGCTCTCTCGCTCTCTCTCTTTCTTCGCGAACGCTCTCTCCGCCCTGTCTCTCAGCTCTCTTTCTCTCTCTCTCTCCCCCCCCCTCGTCCTCTCTCTCGCTTTTTTTTACGTTCAGTGGAAACAAGAAGATGCTCGGTGTAGTCGGCACTTTGCTTCGTTCATCATTTCGTATTTTTTTTAAATCTTAGCTTTATGTAAAACCCCCACCTCTCGCTCACTCTCTCGCTCACTCTCTCGCTCACTCTCTCGCTCACTCCCTCGCTCACTCCCTCGCTCACTCTCTCGCTCACTCTCTCGCTCACTCTCTCGCTCACTCTCTCGCTCACTCTCTCAGTCACTCTCTCGCTCACTCTCTCGCTCACTCTCTCGCTCACTCTCTCGCTCACTCTCTCGCTCACTCTCTCGCTCACTCTCTCTCGCTCACTCTCTTGCTCACTCTCTCGCTCACTCTCTCAGTCTCTCTCTCGCTCACTCTCTCGCTCACTCTCTCGCTCACTCTCTCGGTCACTCTCTCGCTCACTCTCTCGCTCACTCGCTCGCTCACTCTCTCGCTCACTCTCTCGCTCACTCTCTCAGTCTCTCTCTCGCTCACTCTCTCGCTCACTCTCTCGCTCACTCTCTCGCTCACTCTCTCGCTCACTCACTCGCTCACTCTCTCGCTCACTCTCTCGCTCACTCTCTCGCTCACTCTCTCGCTCACTCTCCCGCTCACTCACTCGCTCACTCTCTCGTTCACTCTATCGCTCACTCACTCACTCGCTCACTCTCTCGCTCACTCTCTCGCTCACTCTCTCGCTCACTCTCTCGCTCACTCTCTCGCTCACTCTCTCGCTCACTCTCTCGCTCACTCTCTCAGTCTCTCTCTCGCTCACTCTCTCGCTCACTCTCTCGCTCACTCTCTCGCTCACTCTCTCGCTCACTCTCTCGCTCACTCTCTCGCTCACTCTCTCGCTCACTCTCTCAGTCACTCTCTCCTTACTCTCTCTCCGCTCTCTCTCTCACTCTCTCTTCCTCTCCCCCCTCTCTCTCCCCCCTCTCTCTCTCTCCGCTCTCTCCCCCGCTGTCCCTCCTCCTCCTCCCCCCCTCTCTCTCTTTCTCAGCGCAGCTCCGTCAATTCCCACGCCGCCCAAAGTGACCGATCGCCTTGGGCCAGATTCACCCTTCCGTTATTGATAATCATCGCCATCATCGCCATCATCGCCGTCATCGGTGTCACCGCCAACACCGTCCGTCCTGTCCTTGCCACCCTCACATTCGCCATGTTTCTGTAGGAAAAGCGAGGGGACCGTGATATGTGAAATAACACAACGTCAAAAAAACACATCTAAATCGCGCCCAATTACGTTCCCGGTGTTGCGAAGCGTTGTTTGGGGGGGAAGGGGTGGGGGGAGGGGATTGGGAGAGTGGGGGGCGGGGGTAGGGGGAGGTGGCGGCAAAAGAATGGCTGCGGTGATGGGCACGGTGGAGGGATGTTGTGTGGCTTCTCTCTCTCTCGTCTCTCTCGTGGTCTCTCTCTCGTGAGGTCCTGGGGGGAGGTGAAATCCCTCAGCCTGGAAAACATCGCGGGGCAAAGTGGGGATGACCCTGCCGAGGCTGCGGTGTCTCAAATATTGGAAGAAGAAATCTCACCCCCTGTGAGTGGCTGGCTGAGGTGCCATCTGTTGAGGAAGTACTGAAGGCGATCCGGAGTCTGAGACCAGGAAAGGCACCGGGGCAGAGATGATCTCCCAAGCGAAATGCTGAGGGAGGGTGGCGTTTGTGCACAGACTGCCCTAAATGACATCATAACAACAGTCTGGACCACTGGATGGGTTCCGCAGGATTGGAAGGATGCCCTGGTGGTCCCCCTCTTTAAGAAGGGGGACCGCACAGACTGTAACAACTACAGGGGCATCTCACTCCTCAGTGTGCCGGTTTAACTCGGCTGGATTGTGTGAGGAGCTCACAAATCCTCGAAAGATCTGGACAAAGTCCCATCGGTGAGCTCCTCCGGCAGGCAAGGCTGCGTTGGCTGGGTCATGTAGCCCGCAGGCCCAGCCACCGCATGCCCAAGCAGTTTCTGTTTAGCCGCATAGAGGTGTCTGATTAGGTGTGGCACGGGCTAGAGAAGAGATGGAGTGATGTGGTACAGGAGGACGTGGAGCTGAGTGGACTTGCCGATGACTGGTACCAGCGGTGTCAAGATCGGCCTCAGTGGAGGAGGCTCGTGAAGGACGCTACTGGGCAGTTGGAGGCAGTCGCCCTCCAACAACAACGGAGGGCGGAGGAGCGACGCTCACAACAACGAGCGGAGCGCCGGGTGGCTAAAGCACAGCAAGTTGGCACAGTAGGGGGCACAGGTGGTGCATCAGACACTCATCTCCGTCAGTCGACCTATGGCACCTGGGTCTGTTTCATGACCTCCTGCCAGCGGGCGTTTGACACTTCACGTGGCCTTAACGTGCACATAGCCTGGCACAAGCGCCATGGTGACGTCACCACCACTTAGTGGCGAATGGTTGTTGTTGTTGATGGTGGTGGTGGCAGTCCCCTAGGTCGACTCAGCCTCAAATGAGTACCTGGTGTGGTGTGTAAAACACCGCCACTGGGGAGACAAAGGCGTCCGGGCGTGGTGCTGGCCACCCAGCCCCTCGTGTGCCACAGTGCAGGCCTTCATAGGCGTTCGCTAACAGCACTTGCCCCTACAGTCTGATGCAGGCTACACGGGGGATCTTTGTCTTTGATGGTGCCAGTGTTGGTGATGTTTGGTTCAGAGAAGCCAAACGGTGGATGGAGGTGGTGCTGTTGCTATGAACGTACTTGCACGTATGTGTAGTAAGTTGCAGGAGGCTTGGCCGACCTAGTTGGAGGCAGAGGTGGGACAAAGTCATTGTTATGCAAGTCCAAGTCGAGTCGCAAGTCATCAAATTCATGACTCGAGTCTGACTCGAGTCCAAGTCACATGACTCGAGTCCACATCTCATAGGTGGGACAAAGTCATTGTTATGCAAGTCCAAGTCGAGTCGCAAGTCATCAAATTCATGACTCGAGTCTGACTCGAGTCCAAGTCACATGACTCGAGTCCACATCTCATAGGTGGGACAAAGTCATTGTTATGCAAGTCCAAGTCGAGTCGCAAGTCATCAAATTCATGACTCGAGTCTGACTCGAGTCCAAGTCACATGACTCGAGTCCACACCTCTGGTTGGAGGCACACGTATTTATTAGCACCAACGTATTTACAGAGACGGGGTTACACACAACACTCGAAGGGGTATCGGCCCCTTCACCCGTCTAACAGGGAGAACCCAACGTCTACCCCGGCTAGCCTCTACGCCCAGGTCCTCCACTACAGAGCTAAGGGAGGCTATCTGACCCAGCCCTGGTCAAGCTGGGATTCCCGGCACCCTGAGTCTCCAGACCGGCTCTTATAAGAACGTCGGTCTGGGCTCTCGGGGCCACGCCACCGGCTTGCCCTGGTCGGTCCTGACAAGGACAGCGAGCCAGGGGAGTTCCAGGGCCTACTCTAGCTGGTCTTCACTCTTCGCTGGTTAAAGCTAACACTCGACCTCGAGCCCTCCGGCTCACCACCTTTTATAGCAATCGCCCCCCCCCCCCCCGTGGGGGATGGCAGGTGCGGACGTCGATGTAAGCACCTTCTCTGCGTACGGCCATAACCACGCCCCTTGTGTTTGTTTCCCATCCGTACCAATACACCTCTACATATGTACGTCAGGTGTACGTTGTGTGTACGTATCTTAAACTTCTCGGTGCAGTGTTGAGTCTTTGGGCAGTGTTGAGTCGAAAGATCTCTGTGGGTGTCTGTATGAATCTGTGGGTGTCTGTGTGAGTCTGTGGGTCTCTGAGTTTGGGTCTCTGTAAGTCTGGCTCTCTGTGTGAGTCTGTGGGTCTCTATGTGAGTCTGTGGTTGTCCGTGTGAGTTTAGGTCTCTGTGTGAGTCTGTGGGTCTCTGTGTGAGTCTGTGGGTCTCTATGTGAGTCTGTGGGTCTCTGTGTGAGTCTGTGGGTGTCTGTGTGAATCTGTGGATGTCCGTGTGAGTCTGTGGGTCTCTGTGCGTCTGTGTCTCTGTGTGAGTCGGTGGGTCTCTGTGTGAGTCTGTGGGTCTCTCTTTGAGTTTGGGTCTCTGTAAGTCTGGCTCTCTGTATGAGTCTGTGGGTCTGTGTGAGTCTGTGGGTCTCTCTTTGAGTGTGGGTCTCTGTGTGAGTCTGTGGGTTTCTATGTGAGTCTGGGTCTCTGTGTGAGTCTGTGGGTCTCGATGTGAGTCTGTGGGTCTCTCTTTGAGTGTGGGTCTCTGTGTCTGTGGGTCTCGATGTGAGTCTGTGGGTCTCTCTTTAAGTGTGGCTCTCTATGTGAGTCTGGTTCTCTGTGTGAGTCTGTGGGTCTCTATGTGAGTCTGTGGGTCTCTGTGTGAGTTCATGGGTCTCTCTTTGAGTGTGGGTCTCTGTGGATGTTTGTTGAATTTCTTTCAGACCGTACGTAGTCAACCGTGCGACTTGGAGGTACGGGGGAAGGACAACCAATTAAACACAAAAGCAGTTCTAAAGAAATGAGTTTGTCAATCTAGATGATGACTTATCGCTGTGTGTATCTACATATCTATTTGGCTCTACTATACATATCTAAATGAGTATATATCTATATGAGTTTCTACGTATCATGTATGTCCCTAAGTAGCACTATGTGTCTTTCTGTATCTATATGGGTCTCTATGTATCATGTATGTCCCTAAGTAGCACTATGTGTCTTTCTGTATCTATATGGGTCTCTGTGTATCATGTATGCCTAAATAGCTCTATGTGTCTCTGTATCTGTCAGTCTCTATGTATCTATATGGGTCTCTATGTATCTTTACGAGTCTATGTATCTCTATGTCGAGAGATAGCATCAGTATCAGGACAGACGGCAACAGTCATAACAACAACAACAGCAGCAGCAGCAGTAGTAACAGCATCATTATCATTAGAAACAGCAGCCAGTAGCCTCTAGCAGGGCTGTAGGGGCATGTGTAGTAGCAGTAGAGAAACAGCAGCAGTAGCAATAACAGCAGCAGTAGTAACAGCATCATTCTCAGCAGAAACAGCAGCCAGTAGCCTCTAGCAGGGCTGTAGAGGCATGTGTAGTAGCAGTCGACATACAGCAGCGGTAGCAATAGCAACAGCAGCATTAGCTAGACAGCATTCATAGCAGCAGCAATAACAGCAGCAGCATTAGCTAGACAGCATTCATAGCAGCAGCAGCAATAACAACAGCAACATTAGCTAGACAGCATTCATAGCAGCAGCAGCAATAACAACAGCAGCATTAGCTAGACAGCATTCATAGCAGCAGCAATAGCAGCAGCAGCATTAGCTAGACAGCATTCATAGCAGCAGCAGCAGCAATAACAACAGCAGCATTAGCTAGACAGCATTCATAGCAGCAGCAGTCATAACAGCAGCAGCATTAGCTAGACAGCATTCATAGCAGCAGCAGCAATAGCAACAGCAGCATTAGCTAGACAGCATTCATAGCAGCAGCAGCAGCAATAACAACAGCAGCATTAGCTAGACAGCATTCATAGCAGCAGCAGCAATAGCAACAGCAGCATTAGCTAGACAGCATTCATAGCAGCAGCAGCGATAGCAACAGCAGCATTAGCTAGACAGCATTCATAGCAGCAGCAGTCATAACAACAGCAGCATTAGCTAGACAGCATTCATAGCAGCAGCAGCAGCAATAGCAACAGCAGCATTAGCTAGACAGCATTCATAGCAGCAGCAATAGCAACAGCAGCATTAGCTAGACAGCATTCATAGCAGCAGCAGCGATAGCAACAGCAGCATTAGCTAGACAGCATTCATAGCAGCAGCAGCGATAGCAACAGCAGCATTAGCTAGACAGCATTCATAGCAGCAGCAGCGATAGCAACAGCAGCATTAGCTAGACAGCATTCATAGCAGCAGCAGCAATAACAACAGCAGCATTAGCTAGACAGCATTCATAGCAGCAGCAGCGATAGCAACAGCAGCATTAGCTAGACAGCATTCATAGCAGCAGCAGCGATAGCAACAGCAGCATTAGCTAGACAGCATTCATAGCAGCAGCAGCGATAGCAACAGCAGCATTAGCTCGGCAGCATTCATAGCAGCAGCAGCAATAACAACAGCAGCATTAGCTAGACAGCATTCATAGCAGCAGCAGCAATAACAACAGCAGCATTAGCTAGACAGCATTCATAGCAGCAGCAGCGATAGCAACAGCAGCATTAGCTAGACAGCATTCATAGCAGCAGCAGCAATAACAACAGCAGCATTAGCTAGACAGCATTCATAGCAGCAGCAGCAATAACAACAGCAGCATTAGCTAGACAGCATTCATAGCAGCAGCAGCAATAGCAACAGCAGCATTAGCTAGACAGCATTCATAGCAGCAGCAGCAATAACAACAGCAGCATTAGCTAGACAGCATTCATAGCAGCAGCAGCAATAGCAACAGCAGCATTAGCTAGACAGCATTCATAGCAGCAGCAGCAGCAATAGCAACAGCAGCATTAGCTAGACAGCATTCATAGCAGCAGCAGCAATAGCAACAGCAGCATTAGCTAGACAGCATTCATAGCAGCAGCAGCAATAACAACAGCAGCATTAGCTAGACAGCATTCATAGCAGCAGCAGCAATAGCAACAGCAGCATTAGCTAGACAGCATTCATAGCAGCAGCAGCAATAACAACAGCAGCATTAGCTAGACAGCATTCATAGCAGCAGCAGTCATAACAGCAGCAGCATTAGCTAGACAGCATTCATAGCAGCAGCAGCAATAGCAACAGCAGCATTAGCTAGACAGCATTCATAGCAGCAGCAGCGATAACAACAACAGCATTAGCTAGACAGCATTCATAGCAGCAGCAGCAGCAGCAATAACAACAGCAGCATTAGCTAGACAGCATTCATAGCAGCAGCAGCAATAGCAACAGCAGCATTAGCTAGACAGCATTCATAGCAGCAGCAGCAATAGCAACAGCAGCATTAGCTAGACAGCATTCATAGCAGCAGCAGCAATAACAACAGCAGCATTAGCTAGACAGCATTCATAGCAGCAGCAGTCATAACAGCAGCAGCATTAGCTAGACAGCATTCATAGCAGCAGCAGCAATAACAGCAGCAGCATTAGCTAGACAGCATTCATAGCAGCAGCAGCAATAACAACAGCAGCATTAGCTAGACAGCATTCATAGCAGCAGCAGCGATAGCAACAGCAGCATTAGCTAGACAGCATTCATAGCAGCAGCAATAACAACAGCAGCATTAGCTAGACAGCATTCATAGCAGCAGCAGCAATAGCAACAGCAGCATTAGCTAGACAGCATTCATAGCAGCAGCAGTCATAACAACAGCAGCATTAGCTAGACAGCATTCATAGCAGCAGCAGCAATAGCAACAACAGCATTAGCTAGACAGCATTCATAGCAGCAGCAGCAGCAATAACAACAGCAGCATTAGCTAGACAGCATTCATAGCAGCAGCAGCAGCAATAACAACAGCAGCATTAGCTAGACAGCATTCATAGCAGCAGCAGCGATAGCAACAGCAGCATTAGCTAGACAGCATTCATAGCAGCAGCAGTAGCAACAGCAGCATTAGCTAGACAGCATTCATAGCAGCAGCAGCGATAGCAACAGCAGCATTAGCTAGACAGCATTCATAGCAGCAGCAGTAGCAACATCAGCATTAGCTAGACAGCATTCATAGCAGCAGCAGCAATAGCAACAGCAGCATTAGCTAGACAGCATTCATAGCAGCAGCAGTAGCAACAGCAGCATTAGCTAGACAGCATTCATAGCAGCAGCAGCGATAGCAACAGCAGCATTAGCTAGACAGCATTCATAGCAGCAGCAGCAATAGCAACAGCAGCATTAGCTAGACAGCATTCATAGCAGCAGCAGCAATAACAACATCAGCATTAGCTAGACAGCATTCATAGCAGCAGCAGCAATAACAGCAGCAGCATTAGCTAGACAGCATTCATAGCAGCAGCAGCAATAACAGCAGCATTAGCTAGACAGCATTCATAGCAGCAGCAGCAATAGCAACAGCAGCATTAGCTAGACAGCATTCATAGCAGCAGCAGCAATAGCAACAGCAGCATTAGCTAGACAGCATTCATAGCAGCAGCAGTCATAGCAACAGCAGCATTAGCTAGACAGCATTCATAGCAGCAGCAATAACAGCAGCAGCATTAGCTAGACAGCATTCATAGCAGCAGCAGCAATAGCAACAGCAGCATTAGCTAGACAGCATTCATAGCAGCAGCAGCAATAACAGCAGCAGCATTAGCTAGACAGCATTCATAGCAGCAGCAGCAATAACAGCAGCAGCATTAGCTAGACAGCATTCATAGCAACAGCAGTCATAGCAACAGCAGCATTAGCTAGACAGCATTCATAGCAACAGCAGCATTAGCTAGACAGCATTCATAGCAGCAGCAGCAATAACAGCAGCAGCATTAGCTAGACAGCATTCATAGCAGCAGCAGCAATAGCAACAGCAGCATTAGCTAGACAGCATTCATAGCAGCAGCAGCAATAGCAACAGCAGCATTAGCTAGACAGCATTTATAGCAGCAGCAGCAGCAATAACAACAGCAGCATTAGCTAGACAGCATTCATAGCAGCAGCAGCAATAACAACAGCAGCATTAGCTAGACAGCATTCATAGCAGCAGCAGCAATAACAACAGCAGCATTAGCTAGACAGCATTCATAGCAGCAGCAGTCATAACAGCAGCAGCATTAGCTAGACAGCATTCATAGCAGCAGCAGCAATAGCAACAGCAGCATTAGCTAGACAGCATTCATAGCAGCAGCAGCAATAACAGCAGCAGCATTAGCTAGACAGCATTCATAGCAGCAGCAGCGATAGCAACAGCAGCATTAGCTAGACAGCATTCATAGCAGCAGCAGCAATAGCAACAGCAGCATTAGCTAGACAGCATTCATAGCAGCAGCAGCAATAACAGCAGCAGCATTAGCTAGACAGCATTCATAGCAGCAGCAGCAATAGCAACAGCAGCATTAGCTAGACAGCATTCATAGCAGCAGCAGCAGCAATAGCAACAGCAGCATTAGCTAGACAGCATTCATAGCAGCAGCAGCAATAACAACAGCAGCATTAGCTCGACAGCATTCATAGCAGCAGCAGCGATAGCAACAGCAGCATTAGCTAGACAGCATTCATAGCAGCAGCAGCAATAGCAACAGCAGCATTAGCTAGACAGCATTCATAGCAGCAGCAGCGATAACAACAACAGCATTAGCTAGACAGCATTCATAGCAGCAGCAGCAATAACAACAGCAGCATTAGCTAGACAGCATTCATAGCAGCAGCAGCAATAGCAACAGCAGCATTAGCTAGACAGCATTCATAGCAGCAGCAGCAATAGCAACAGCAGCATTAGCTAGACAGCATTCATAGCAGCAGCAGTCATAACAACAGCAGCATTAGCTAGACAGCATTCATAGCAGCAGCAATAACAACAGCAGCATTAGCTAGACAGCATTCATAGCAGCAGCAGCGATAGCAACAGCAGCATTAGCTAGACAGCATTCATAGCAGCAGCAGCGATAGCAACAGCAGCATTAGCTAGACAGCATTCATAGCAGCAGCAGCAATAACAACAGCAGCATTAGCTAGACAGCATTCATAGCAGCAGCAGTGATAACAGCAGCAGCATTAGCTAGACAGCATTCATAGCAGCAGCAGCAATAACAACAGCAGCATTAGCTAGACAGCATTCATAGCAGCAGCAGCAGCGATAGCAACAGCAGCATTAGCTAGACAGCATTCATAGCAGCAGCAGCGATAGCAACAGCAGCATTAGCTAGACAGCATTCATAGCAGCAGCAGCAATAACAGCAGCAGCATTAGCTAGACAGCATTCATAGCAGCAGCAGTCATAACAACAGCAGCATTAGCTAGACAGCATTCATAGCAGCAGCAGCGATAACAGCAGCATTAGCTAGACAGCATTCATAGCAGCAGCAGCAATAACAACAGCAGCATTAGCTAGACAGCATTCATAGCAGCAGCAGCAATAGCAACAGCAGCATTAGCTAGACAGCATTCATAGCAGCAGCAGCGATAACAGCAGCATTAGCTCGGCAGCATTCATAGCAGCAGCAGCGATAACAACAGCAGCATTAGCTAGACAGCATTCATAGCAGCAGCAGCAATAGCAACAGCAGCATTAGCTAGACAGCATTCATAGCAGCAGCAGCAATAGCAACAGCAGCATTAGCTCGGCAGCATTCATAGCAGCAGCAGCAATAACAGCAGCAGCATTAGCTAGACAGC
>NW_027614349.1:2500-27331 GCF_965212315.1 Lampetra planeri | reverse complement strand
AGCCACACACGCTCACCCCTCACGCGCTCACCCTCACGCGCTCACCCCCCTCACCCACCCCGCTCACCCACCCCGCTCACCCACCCCCCTCACCCACCCCGCTCACCCACCCCGCTCACCCACCTCACTCACCCACCCCCCCTCACTCACCCTCCTCACCCACCCCTCTCACCCCCCCACTCACCCACCCCACTCACCACCCACCCCACTCACCCACCCCCCTTACCCCCCTCACCCCCCCCCTCACCCACCCTGCTCACCACCGCCCCCCCCCCCCGCTCACCCCCCCCTCACCCACCCCCCTCACCCACCCCCTTCACACACCCCGCTCACCCACCCCACCCTCACCCCCCTCACCACCCCCCTCGCCCACCCCACTCACCCACCCCCCTCCCCCCGCTCACCCACCCCCTCACCCACCCTGCTCTCCCCCCCGTTCACCCACCCCCCTCACTCACCCCCCTCACCCACCCCACTCACCCACCCCGCTCACCCACCCCACTCACCCACCCCGCTCACCCACCCCGCTCACCCACCCCACTCACCCACCCCCCTCACCCACCCCACTCACCCACCCCGCTCACCCACCGCCCCCCCCGCTCACCTACCCCCTCAGCCCCCCCCCCTCACCCACCCCCCTCGCCCACCCCACTCACCCACCCCCCCCCTCCCCCCGCTCACCCCAGGGTCGACGTGCGTGTTGGCGGTGGTGAGCGGCGACTCGCTCACCGTGGCGAGTGTGGGAGACTCGAGGGCGGTGGTGAGTGACGGGCACGGCCGTGCGGTGCCGCTCACCACGGAGCACAAGCCGTACCTCCCCGCTGAGCGCAGACGCATACAGCGCGCCGGTGAGCGGTGAGGGTGAGCATAGTGAGTGAGTGAGTGGGTGAGTGGGTGAGTGAGTGGGTGGGTGAGTGGGTGAGTGAGTGGGTGTGAGTGGGTGAGTGTGAGTGGGTGGGTGGGTGAGTGAGTGAGTGGGTGAGTGAGTGTGAGTGGGTGGGTGCGTGAGTGAGTGTGAGTGAGTGGTGTGAATGAGTGAGTGTGAGTGGGTGGGTGCGTGAGTGAGTGAGTGGGTGAGTGAGCGTGAGTGGGTGAGTGAGTGAGTGTGAGTGGGTGAGTGAGTGGGTGAGTGAGTGAGTGGGTGAGATTGTGAGTGGGTGAGTGGGTGAGTGAGTGAGTGGGTGAGTGAGTGAGTGTGAGTGGGTGAGTGAGTGAGTGAGTGTGAGTGGGTGAGTGAGTGTGAGTGAGTGGGTGAGTGAGTGAGTGTGTGTGGGTGAGTGAGTGAGCGTGAGTGAGTGGGTGTGAGTGAGTGAGTGAGTGAGTGAGTGAGTGGGTGTGAGTGGGTGAGTGTGAGTGGGTGGGTGGGTGAGTGAGTGAGTGGGTGAGTGAGTGTGAGTGGGTGGGTGCGTGAGTGAGTGTGAGTGAGTGGTGTGAATGAGTGAGTGTGAGTGGGTGGGTGCGTGAGTGAGTGGGTGAGTGGGTGAGTGAGTGGGTGGGTGAGTGGGTGAGTGAGTGGGTGTGAGTGGGTGAGTGTGAGTGGGTGGGTGGGTGAGTGAGTGAGTGGGTGAGTGAGTGTGAGTGGGTGGGTGCGTGAGTGAGTGTGAGTGAGTGGTGTGAATGAGTGAGTGTGAGTGGGTGGGTGCGTGAGTGAGTGGGTGAGTAAGCGTGAGTGGGTGGGTGAGTGAGTGAGTGTGAGTGGGTGAGTGAGTGGGTGAGTGAGTGAGTGGGTGAGATTGTGAGTGGGTGAGTGGGTGAGTGAGTGAGTGGGTGAGTGAGTGAGTGTGAGTGGGTGAGTGAGTGAGTGAGTGTGAGTGGGTGAGTGAGTGTGAGTGAGTGGGTGAGTGAGTGAGTGTGTGTGGGTGAGTGAGTGAGCGTGAGTGAGTGGGTGTGAGTGAGTGAGTGAGTGAGTGAGTGGGTGTGAGTGGGTGAGTGAGTGAGTGGGTGAGTGAGTGAGTGAGTGTGAGTGAGTGAGTGAGTGAGTGGGTGAGTGAGTGAGTGAGTGTGTGTGGGTGAGTGAGTGAGTGAGCGTGAGTGAGTGGGTGTGAGTGAGTGAGTGAGTGGGTGTGAGTGGGTGAGTGAGTGGTTGAGTGAGTGAGTGTGAGTGAGTGAGTGAGTGGGTGAGTGAGTGAGTGAGTGGGTGTGAGTGAGTGAGTGGGTGAGTGAGTGGGTGAGTGAGTGGGTGTGAGTGACTGAGTGTGAGTGAGTGGGTGAGCGAGTGAGTGAGTGGGTGAGTGGGTGGGTGAGTGAGTGAGTGGGTGTGAGTGGGTGAGTGAGTGGGTGAGTGAGTGAGTGAGTGGGTGTGAGTGATTGAGTGTGAGTGAGTGAGTGAGTGGGTGAGTGAGTGAGTGAGTGTGAGTGAGTGAGTGAGTGAGTGAGTGAGTGAGTGGGTGAGTGAGTGAGTGTGAGTGAGTGAGTGTGAGTGGGTGAGTGAGTGTGAGTGAGTGTGAGTGGGTGAGTGTGAGTTGGTAAATGGGTGAGTGAGTGTGGGTGAGTGAGCGTGAGTGGGTGAGTGAGTGTGAGTGAGCGTGAGTGGGTGAGTGAGTGTGAGTGAGCGTGAGTGGGTGTGTGAGTGTGAGTGAGTGAGTGAGTAAGTGGGTGAGTGAGTGGGTGTGAGTGGGTGAGTGTGAGTGGGTGAGTGAGTGTGAGTGGGTGAGTGAGTGTGAGTGGGTGGGTGAGTGAGTGAGTGAGTGAGTGCGTGAGTGAGTGGGTAAGTGGGTGAGTGGGTGAGTGAGCGTGAGTGGGTGAGTGAGTGGGTGTGTGAGTGTGAGTGAGTGAGTAAGTGGGTGAGTGAGTGGGTGGGTGAGTGAGTGTGAGTGGGTGAGTGAGTGTGAGTGAGTGGGTGAGTGAGTGAGTGTGAGTGGCAGGTGAGTGAGTGGGTGAGTGGGTGAGTGGGTGAGTGAGTGAGTGGGTGAGTGAGTGAGATGGTGAGTGAGTGTGAGTGAGTGAGCGGGTGAGTGAGTGAGTGGGTGAGCGTAGTGAGTGAGTGGGTGAGTGAGTGAGTGAGTGTGAGTGGGTGAGTGAGTGTGAGTGGGTGAGTAAGTGAGTGAGTGAGTGGGTGAGTGTGAGTTGGTGGGTGAGTGAGCGTTAGTGAGTGGGTGAGTGGGTGAGTGAGTGAGTGAGTGGGTGAGTGAGTGAGATGGTGAGTGAGTGTGAGTGAGTGAGCGGGTGAGTGAGTGAGTGGGTGAGCGTAGTGAGTGAGTGGGTGAGTGAGTGAGTGAGTGTGAGTGGGTGAGTGAGTGTGAGTGGGTGAGTAAGTGAGTGAGTGAGTGAGTGGGTGAGTGTGAGTTGGTGGGTGAGTGAGCGTCAGTGAGTGAGTGAGTGGGTGAGTGAGTGTGAGTGGGTGAGTGGGTGAGTGAGCGTGAGTGAGTGAGTGAGTGGGTGAGTGAGTGAGTGAGTGTGAGTGGGTGAGTGAGTGGGTGAGTGTGGGTGAGTGAGTGAGTGTGAGTGGGTGAGTGAGTGAGTGTGAATGGTGGGTGAGTGAGTGTGAATGGGTGGGTGCGTGAGTGAGTGGGTGAGTGAGTGAGGGTGAGTGGGTGCGTGAGTGAGTGGGTGAGTGAGTGAGTGTGAGTGGGTGAGTGAGTGTGAGTGGGTGAGTGAGCGTGAGTGGGTGAGTGTGAGTGGGTGAGTGAGCGTGAGTGGGTGGGTGAGTGAGTGAGTGTGAATGGTGGGTGAGTGGGTGAGGGTGAGCGTAGTGAGTGAGGGAGCGTGAGTGGGTGAGTAAGTGAGCATGAGTGGGTGAGTGAGTGAGCGTGAGTGAGTGTGAGTGGGTGAGTGAGTGGGTGAGTGAGTGTGAGTGGGTGAGTGAGTGAGTGAGTGGGTGAGTGTGAGTGGGTGAGTGAGCGTGAGTAGGTGAGTGAGTGTGAGTGGATGAGTGTGAGTAGGTGAGTGAGCGTGAGTGGGTGAGTGAGTGAGTGAGTGTGAATGGTGGGTGAGTGAGTGGGTGAGTGAGTGAGTGAGCGTGAGTGGGTGAGTGAGCGTGAGTGGGTGAGTGAGTGAGTAAGCGTGAGTGGGTGAGTGAGTGAGTGAGCGTGAGTGGGTGAGTGAGCGTGAGTGGGTGAGTGAGTGAGTGAGTGAGCGTGAGTGGGTGAGTGAGTGAGTGAGTGTGAGTGGGTGAGTGATGATGAGAGAGAGACACGTAAACTCCAAATATACAGCAGCAGCAGGCGTCGTCAGGGTCGGGAGCGAACCCACGACCTCCTGCGTACCAGGCGAGGTAGTCAACATCTCCTAGCCAGTGTGATGATGATGATGATGATGAGAGACACGCAAACTCCAAATATACAGCAGCAGGCGTCGTCAGGGTCGGTAGCGAACCCACGACCTCCTGCGTACCAGGCGAGGTAGTCAACATCTCCTAGCCAGTGTGATGATGATGATGATGAGAGACACGCAAACTCCAAATATACAGCAGCAGGCGTCGTCAGGGTCGGTAGCGAACCCACGACCTCCTGCGTACCAGGCGAGGTAGTCAACATCTCCTAGCCAGTGTGATGATGATGATGATGAGAGACACGCAAACTCCAAATATACAGCAGCAGGCGTCGTCAGGGTCGGTAGCGAACCCACGACCTCCTGCGTACCAGGCGAGGTAGTCAACACGTAGCAGGAGGAGGAGTTTTTCACGGCCAATATCCATCATGTTGTGTCGTTGAACCCGCCACCACCCGACGCAGCCGATCGGGAAGGAGGTTTGTGTCACGCTAACAGAACGTGGCCAATCCGTAGCTCGTACAGTGCACACACACCTCTTGCTGTGGGCTGGAGAGTTAAACCCGCGGCTGCAACATTTACAATTCCAGTAGCCGTGACGTTCCGCCCGTAGCGATGTAGTGGCAGGGGTAGGGGAATCTTTTTTAAATCCTTTATATTAAGTTCGCTTGCTTGCTTACGACCGTGCAAATCTTTCGGTCGTTTTTTAACCCACTTCCCGTGATCCAATCGAGCTGACATTTTGCACACAGACTCGTTGTGCGTGACAATGAATTTTCGTGAAAATGTTTTCCAAAATTTTACACTTTTTAGGACAAAAAATTCTATTTAATTACCAATTGCTTAATGGTGGCAGGCAATCATCTGACCCATAGGTGGCAGCCATCTCAAGCCAGAGGACGAGAGGACTCTAGCCGCCACGCATATAAAGGATTTAGAGTGAAAAACTTTGTTTTTACGGGTTATACCTGTTCTCTGCCAAGGGCCATTTGGATATGTGCCGCACCACCTCTACATAACAAAAGGCTCAGTCAACCATTCTACACAACAAAGACTCATTTCCTGGCAGAGATTTCAGCCGCACCACCTCTACATAACAAAAGGCTCAGTCAACCATTCTACACAACAAAGACTCATTTCCTGGCAGAGATTTCAGCCGCACCACCTCTACATAACAAAAGGCTCAGTCAACCATTCTACACAACAAAGACTCATTTCCTGGCAGAGATTTCAGCCGCACCACCTCTACATAACAAAAGGCTCAGTCAACCATTCTACACAACAAAGACTCATTTCCTGGCAGCGATTTCAGCCGCACCACCTCTACATAACAAAAGGCTCAGTCAACCATTCTACACAACAAAGACTCATTTCCTGGCAGCGATTTCAGCCGCACCACCTCTACATAACAAAAGGCTCAGTCAACCATTCTACACAACAAAGACTCATTTCCTGGCAGCGATTTCAGCCGCACCACCTCTACATAACAAAAGGCTCAGTCAACCATTCTACACAACAAAGACTCATTTCCTGGCAGCGATTTCAGCCGCACCACCTCTACATAACAAAAGGCTCAGTCAACCATTCTACACAACAAAGACTCATTTCCTGGCAGCGATTTCAGCCGCACCACCTCTACATAACAAAAGGCTCAGTCAACCATTCTACACAACAAAGACTCATTTCCTGGCAGCGGTTTCAGCCGCACCACCTCTACATAACAAAAGGCTCAGTCAACCATTCTACACAACAAAGACTCATTTCCTGGCAGCGATTTCAGCCGCACCACCTCTACATAACAAAAGGCTCAGTCAACCATTCTACACAACAAAGACTCAATTCCTGGCAGCGATTTCAGCCGCACCACCTCTACATAACAAAAGGCTCAGTCAACCATTCTACACAACAAAGACTCATTCCTGGCAGCGATTTCAGCCGCACCACCTCTACATAACAAAAGGCTCAGTCAACCATTCTACACAACAAAGACTCATTCCTGGCAGCGATTTCAGCCGCACCACCTCTACATAACAAAAGGCTCAGTCAACCATTTACACGCAGCTTTACATCAGCCACACCTAGTGTACACAACAAAGGCGGGTTTCACGAAACATTTTATGTTCACGCCATGAAAGCCTCAACAAATAAAAACCTCTCCACCGTGGATAGTGAACCACACCCCCAAATCTCCCCACACAACCCCCCAACCCCCACCCTCCCGCCCCCCCCCACTAACCCCACCCTCCTGCCCCCCTAACCCCCCCCACCAGCCTAACCCCCCCACCAACCCAACCCCCCCACCCTCCCACTCCCACCCCCCACCAACCCAACCCCCCCACCCTCCCACTCCCCCCCCACACCCCCACACCCCCCCACTCCCCCCCACACCCCCCCCCACCCCTCCCACTCCCCCCCCACCCCCCCCCATTCCCCCCCCCCCCGTGCCTAGCGACTTCACCCGGCTGAGCAGCTTTTATTGGATAGTTCACCTCCACCGCACGCTCACCCCCCCCCCACCCCCACCCTGTGCCCCCACCCCCACCCCCCCCACCCCCTCCCCCCACCCCCCGTCCCAGGCGGCTTCATCCGCCTGAGTGGCGTGTGGCGTGTGCAGGGCGAACTGGCGATGTCGCGGGCTCTGGGCGACGCTCGCCTCAAGCGCCTCGGGGTGATCACGGCGCGTGCCGACGTGGCCACCGTGGCCCTGGGAGGCCCACCAGGGGGGCCACCGGGAGGCCCACCGGGAGGCCCACCGGGAGGCCCACCGGGAGGGCCGCCGCTCTTCCTGTTGCTCGCATCCGACGGCCTCTGGGATACCGTGGCCAGCCAGGAGGCCGTAGACTTGGCGCGGAGACACGCCGGCGGGCCGCTGATGGGTGCAGGGAGGCTGGCGGCTGAGGCCTTCCGCAGGGGCAGCCGGGACAACGTGGCCGTGCTGGTGGTGAGGGTGGACCGGGGCGGCCGAGATTGAAGGGCGGGCAGGGGCTGGGTCAACCGGGAGGCTACCCACGGAGGGGTTCGATGGACAGTCGGCGACCTTCGGAACCGTCGAGGTGAAGGTGATTTTTGGGGTCGAGAGGTCATCCAGATGTTGTGGATTCACACCCCGGTGGTACCCCCCCCCCCACCCCCCCCTCTCCCCCCCCTGACCCCACCGGGGTTCACGAGGTGGGGGTCAACCGGGAGGCTACTCACAGAGGTGGTTCGATGGACGGTCGGCGACCTTCGGAAGCGCCGAGGTGAAGGTGATTTTTGGGGTCGAGAGGTCATCCCGATGTGTATTCACAACCCGTTCCCCCCCCCCTCTCGACCCCCCCCCCCTCACCCCACCGGGGTTCACGGGGCGGGGGTCAACCGGGAGGCTACCCACGGAGGGGTTCGATGGACAGTCGGCGACCTTTGGAACCGTCAAAGTGAAGGTGGGATTTGGGGTCGAGAGGTCATCCCGATGTTGTGGATTGGCACCCCCCCCTCTCGACCCCCTCATTCCACCAGGGTTCATGGGGCAGGGTGGGGTCAACCGGGGTACTACTCACAGACATGGAGGGGGTTCGATGGACAGTCGGCGACCTTCAGAACCGTCGAGGTGAAGGTGATTTTTGGGGTCAAGAGGTCATCCCGATGTTGTGGCTTCACACCCCCCCCCCCTCTGCCCCACGCCGGGGTTCACGGGGAGGGGTCATCCGGCGGGGGGGGCGGTGGACGGACCGCTGAGCGGGTCACGGGCCCATCGGCGACATCCGGAACGGCCGAGGGTCAGGGTGGGATTGGGGTCAAAAGGTCATCGCGATATTGTGGTTATTCATCACTTGCACGCATCACGTGCGTGTACGTAGTCGTACTAATCGGAGGTGCGGTGAACATCAACGCGTTTCCGAGTCCAGGGACTCCGTTTTTGTTGCAGGAGGGTCCTGCCAAGTGGGTGAGGGCTGTTTGTGTCGATTCGATTAGCGCGGTTGGATAGATACGATGCGAAAGAAGTTAACCGTTCACACACAGAGACCCACAGACTCATCACACAGAGACCCACAGACTCATCACATAGAGACCCACAGACTCATCACACAGAGACCCACAGATTAATCACACAGAGACCCACAGACTCATCACACAGAGACCCACAGACTCATCACACAGAGACCCACAGACTCATCACACAGAGACCCACAGACTCACCACACAGAGACCCACAGACTCATCACACAGAGACCCACAGACTCATCACACAGAGACCCATAGACTCATCACACAGAGACACACAGACTCACCACACAGAGACCCACAGACTCACCACACAGAGACCCACAGACTCACCACACAGAGACCCATAGACTCATCACACAGAGACCCACAGACTCATCACACAGAGACCCACAGACTCATCACACAGAGACCCACAGACTCATCACACAGAGACCCACAGACTCATCACACAGAGACCCACAGACTCATCACACAGAGACCCACAGACTCATCACACAGAGACCCACAGACTCATCACACAGAGACCCACAGACTCATCACACAGAGACCCATAGACTCATCACACAGAGACCCACAGACTCATCACACAGAGACCCACAGACTCACCACACAGAGACCCACAGACTCATCACACAGAGACCCACAGACTCATCACACAGAGACCCATAGACTCATCACACAGAGACACACAGACTCACCACACAGAGACCCACAGACTCACCACACAGAGACCCACAGACTCACCACACAGAGACCCATAGACTCATCACACAGAGACCCACAGACTCATCACACAGAGACCCACAGACTCATCACACAGAGACCCACAGACTCATCACACAGAGACCCACAGACTCATCACACAGAGACCCACAGACTCATCACACAGAGACCCACAGACTCATCACACAGAGACCCATAGACTCATCACACAGAGACCCACAGACTCATCACACAGAGACCCACAGACTCATCACACAGAGACCCACAGACTCACCACACAGAGACCCACAGACTCATCACACAGAGACCCACAGACTCACCACACAGAGACCCACAGACTCATCACACAGAGACCCACAGACTCATCACACAGAGACCCACAGACTCATCACACAGAGACCCACAGACTCATCACACAGAGACCCATAGACTCATCACACAGAGACGCCAGTCGTTTAAAAGTGGTTTTGGTGTTTATTGTTTGTATTGTTTTCATGATTGTCAATAATACGCTACACACTATACACTACACACTATACACTATACACTACACACTATACACTACACACTATACACTACACACTATACACTACACACTATACACTACACACTATACACTACACACTATACACTACACACTATACACTACACACTATATACTACACACTATATACTACACACTATACACTACACACTATACACTACACACTATACGCTACACACTATACACTACACACTATACACTACACACTATATACTACACACTATATACTACACACTATACACTACACACTATACACTACACACTATACGCTACACACTATACACTACACACTATACACTACACACTATATACTACACACTATATACTACACACTATACACTACACACTATACACTACACACTATACACTACACACTATATACTACACACTATATACTACACACTATACGCTACACACTATACACTACACACTATACACTACACACTATACACTACACTACACACTATATACTACACACTATACACTACACACTATACACTACACACTATACACTACACACTATATACTACACACTATATACTACACACTATATACTACACACTATACACTACACACTATACACTACACACTATATACTACACACTATACACTACACACTATATACTACACACTATATACTACACACTATACACTACACACTATACACTACACACTATACACTACACACTATATACTACACACTATATACTACACACTATACACTACACACTATACACTATACACTACACACTATACACTACACACTATACACTACACACTATATACTACACACTATACACTACACACTATACACTACACACTATACACTACACACTATACACTACACACTATACACTACACACTATACACTACACACTATACACTACACACTATACACTACACACTATACACTACACACTATACACTACACACTATATACTACACACTATACACTACACACTATACACTACACACTATACACTACACACTATACACTATACACTACACACTATACACTACACACTATACACTACACACTATACACTACACACTATACACTACACACTATACACTATACACTATACACTACACACTACACACTATACACTACAGACTATACACTACACACTATACACTACACACTATACACTACACACTATACACTACACACTATACACTACACACTATACACTATACACTACACACTATACACTACACACTATACACTACACACTATACACTACACACTATACACTACACACTATACACTACACACTATACACTACACACTATACACTACACACTATACACTACACACTATACACTAAACACTACACACTATACACTATACACTACACACTACACACTATACACTAAACACTACACACTATACACTACACACTACACGCTACACACTATACACTACACACTATACACTACACACTATACACTACACACTACACACTATACACTACACACTACACGCTACACACTATACACTACACACTATACACTAAACACTACACACTATACACTATACACTACACACTATACACTACACACTATACACTACACACTATACACTACACACTACACACTATACACTACACACTACACACTATACACTACACACTACACGCTACACACTATACACTAAACACTACACACTATACACTACACACTATACACTACACACTATACACTACACACTATACACTACACACTATACACTAAACACTACACACTATACACTACACACTACACACTATACACTACACACTACACACTATACACTACACACTACACGCTACACACTATACACTACACACTATACACTAAACACTACACACTATACACTACACACTATACACTACACACTATACACTACACACTATACACTACACACTATACACTACACTACTATACACTACACACTATACACTACACACTATACACTACACACTGCACACTACACACTATACACTATACACTACACACTACACACTATACACTACACACTATACACTACACACTATACACTACACTACTATACACTACACTACTATACACTACACACTATACACTACACACTATACACTACACACTGCACACTACACACTATACACTATACACTACACACTACACACTATACACTACACACTATACACTACACACTATACACTACACACTATACACTACACACTATACACTACACACTATACACTACACACTATACACTACACACTATACACTACACACTATACACTATACACTACACACTACACACTATACACTACACACTATACACTACACACTATACACTACACACTATACACTATACACTACACACTATACACTACACACTATACACTACACACTATACACTACACACTATACACTACACACTATACACTACACACTATACGCTACACACTATATGCTACGCACTATACACTACACACTATACACTACACACTATACACTACACACTATACACTACACACTATACACTACACACTATACACTACACACTATACGCTACACACTATATACTACGCACTATACACTACACACTATACACTACACACTATACACTACACACTGCACACTACACACTATACACTACACACTATACACTACACACTATACACTACACACTATACACTACACACTATACACTACACACTACACACTGCACACTACACACTACACTACTATACACTACACTACTATACACTACACTTTACACTACACTACTATACACTACACTACTATACACTACACCATACACTACACTATACACTACACTACTATACACTACACTACTATACACTACACTACTATACACTATACACTACACACTATACACTACACACTACACTACTATACACTACACTACTATACACTATACACTACACACTACACTACTATACACTACTATACACTACACTACACACTACACTACACACTACACTACACACTACACTACTATACACTACACTATACACTACACTACTATACACTACACTACCATACACTACACTACTATACACTACACTACTATACACTACACACTACACTACTATACACTGCACTATACACTACACTACTATACACTATACACTACGCTACTATACACTATACACTACTATACACTACACTATACACTACACACTACACTATACACTACACACTACACTATACACTACACTACACTATACACTACATTATACACTACACTATTATACACTACACTATACACTACACTATACACTACATTATACACTACACCAGTGGTTCTTAACCTGCAGTGCATCACGCACTCCCTGGGGGTGCATGAAGCCCTCTCTGGGGGCGAGCGAGACTTGGCCCGGATTTTTTTCGAAGGCGAATCATCGAAAACACGAATTAACCCACGGGCTGCACGTCACGTTACGACTTTGTTACATCAAACCCTGCGTAAGTTATTAAGATTGTTGAAAAAAAAAATAACGAGTGAGAAACCAAAGGGGTGCAAAGGCTGCAGTGAAGGTTAAGAACCACCAGTTTATATTGTTGTTATTGTTGTCTTTGATGATGTTGATGAGCACGTGCAAAACAAAACACAAAAAACCCTGCAAATTTGGACCTCCCGCAGAGGTCGCAACCGGGTACCCGATACCCGTACCCTACCCGATACCCGGCTACCCGTACCCAGCCGGGTACGGGTACCCGTTTGCGACCCTGGTGCGGCCGGGTACGGGTAAGGAATCAAAACCCATTTGTGACCTCTGGTTGGTGGGTGAGTAAGTGGGTGCGTGGGTGCGTGGATGAGTGAATGAGTTCGTGAGTGGGTGAGTGAGTGGGTGAGTGAGTGGGTAAGTGGGTGGGTGAGTGAGTGAGTATCTGAATTAGTGGGTGGGTGGGTGAGTGAGTGAGTGAGTGGGAGAGTTTGCGACCCTGGTGCGGCCGGGTACGGGTAAGGAATCAAAACCCGTTTGCGACCTCTGCCGAAGGGTTCTCATGCACCCGATGGACGTACGTACGGACGAACGGACGTCCATCTGTAACGTGGTGGGGGAGGTCACGGTGGCTCTCATAGAGTCGATCCGATACGAATGAAACTCTCGCGGGAAGTTGTGTCGCTGACGGGGACTCGCCGCTGGAGGAGGCCGGACGCGTTGACCGCAGGGTTAATGTGTAAGCTAGATTTGAAGCTTTCGTGACAGCAAGGATTCATATTCTTAGGTTTTTTCGGTAAAGTCACCATGTAGGTAAAACATTAAAATTAATAAAAGTAAAATAAAATAAAAATCACGACGTTTCGGAGGTGGAAGCTTGTGTTGCCTCCGAAACGTCGTGATTTTTATTTTACTTTTATTAATTTTAATGTTTTACCTACGTGACTTTACCGAACAAACCTAAGAATATTAATGTGTAAGCTCCAGAGGTCGCAAACAGGTTTTGATTCCTTACCTGTACCCGTACCCGGCCGCACCAGGGTCGCAAACGGCTACCCGTACCCCTTACCCGGCTGGGTACGGGTAGCCGGGTATCGGGTAGGGTACGGGTATCGGGTACCCGGTTGCGACCTCTGGTGAGCTCTGTGTGGCCCGTCTTCTGTAACCTTGTGGGTTGTCTTCACGATGGCTGTCGTAGAGTCGATCCGATAAGATTCTGAAACTCTCGCGGAAGGTCGTGTCGCCGTTAGAGACTCGCGTGAGCTCTGCGTGTCTCGTCCGTGCAATGCTGTGGAGGGGCGGGAGCGGTTCACGGTGGCTCTCGTAGAGTTGATCCGAGATATGAGCGTAACTCCAGCGGGAAGTTGAGTTACTAATTCCGTCCAATCACAGGCAGAGTTACAACCAGGAAGTGACTGATGACTAAGCCTCACCGTGACCCATTTCGTCCAATCACAGGCAGAGTTACAACCAGGAAGTGACTGATGACTAAGCCTCACCGTGATCCATTTCGTCCAATCACAGGCAGAGTTACAACCAGGAAGTGGCTGATGACTAAGCCTCACCGTGACCCATTTCGTCCAATCACAGGCAGAGTTACAACCAGGAAGTGGCTGATGACTAAGCCTCACCGTGACCCATTTCGTCCAATCACAGGCAGAGTTACAACCAGGAAGTGACTGATGACTAAGCCTCACCGTGACCCATTTCGTCCAATCACAGGCAGAGTTACAACCAGGAAGTGACTGATGACTAAGCCTCACCGTGACCCATTTCGTCCAATCACAGGCAGAGTTACAACCAGGAAGTGGCTGATGACTAAGCCTCACCGTGACCCATTTCGTCCAATCACAGGCAGAGTTACAACCAGGAAGTGACTGATGACTAAGCCTCACCGTGACCCATTTCGTCCAATTACAGGCAGAGTTACAACCAGGAAGTGGCTGATGACTAAGCCTCACCGTGACTCGTTTCGTCCAATCACAGGCAGAGTTACAACCAGGAAGTGACCGATGACTAAGCCTCACCGTGACACATTCCATCCAATCACAGGCAGAGTTACAACCAGGAAGTGACTGATGACTAAGCCTCACCTTGACCCATTCCGTCCAATCACAGGCAGAGTTACAACCAGGAAGTAGCTGATGACTAAGCCTCACCGTGACTCATTCCGTCCAATCACAGGCAGAGTTACAACCAGGAAGTGACTGATGACTAAGCCTCACCGTGACCCATTCCGTCCAATCACAGGCAGAGTTACCACCAGGAAGTGACTGATGACTAAGCCTCACCGTGACTCGTTCCGTCCAATCACAGGCAGAGTTACAACCAGGAAGTGGCCGATGACTAAGCCTCACCGTGACTCGTTTCGTCCAATCACAAGCAGAGTTACAACCAGGAAGTGACCGATGACTAAGCCTCACCGTGACCCATTTCGTCCAATCACAGGCAGAGTTACAACCAGGAAGTGACTGATGACTAAGCCTCACCGTGACTCGTTTCGTCCAATCACAGGCAGAGTTACAACCAGGAAGTGACTGATGACTAAGCCTCACCGTGACCCATTCCGTCCAATCACAGGCAGAGTTACAACCAGGAAGTGACCGATGACTAAGCCTCACTGTGACTCATTCCGTCCAATCACAGGCAGTGTTACAACCAGGAAGTGACTGATGACTAAGCCTCACCGTGACCCATTTCGTCCAATCACAGGCAGAGTTACAACCAGGAAGTGGCTGATGACATGCCTTAACAACGATATGGCTTGACAACAATGAAATGCCTTGACAATGATATGCCTTAACAATGATATGCCTTGACAACAATGAAATGCCTTAACAATGATATGCCTTGACAACAATGATATGCCTTGACAATGAAATGCCTTGACAACAGCCTTGACAACAAGAACTCGGTCGGTTTGCCCATCGATTGCCGGATATGTTTTTCGCAAACTACTGTATCCTGAAAACTGGAGTTTTTAAAAAACAATAAAGTAACTCGCTTAGCCACCCGAGTTCTCGAAGATTTGCTGGTTTCGATTGAAATCTTTCGTGTAACTGCAGGGATTCATCTTCTTGGTTCTTTCGGTAAAGTCATCACGTAGAAGGGAAATAATGAAAATAATAAAACATGATAAAATAAAATTCTCACGACGTTTCGGCCACAACGCAAGCGGCCGTCCTCAGGTGAAGAACGGAGCTGTCTGAAAGACGGCGTCCCAATGAACACCGCCAATAAAATAAAAATAATGGAAATAATAGCAGAAATGAAATAATTTTATCTTATTATAAAATACAAATAATATAAATTATAATAGAAATACAATAATTGTATGTTATTATAAAATAAAAATAATGGAAATAATAATAGAAATTAAATACTTTTATTTTATTATAAAATAAAAATAATAGAAATAAAATACTTTTTTTTTATTATAAAATAAAAATAATGGAAATAATAGAAATAAAATACTTTTATTTTATTATAAAATATTTTTATTTTATTATAAAATAGAAATAATAATAGAAATAAAATAATTTTATTTCTATTAATATTTCTATTATTTAGATTTTATTATTTCTTTTTTACCCACGTGACTTTACCGAAAAAAACTTAAGAGTATGAATCCTTGCAGTCACGAAAGCTTAAAATCTAGAATGAACACCGCTAAGCTTGGCAGCGTATTTGGATGCTGGGTGGGAGGAGCAGAGAGCCTTGACAAAGGAGTTTACATAACAGGTCCCTTGCGGGGTGGGCTGGTAGGAACGAATAACCAAATAATATAAACATAATGTATTATTACACTTGTTTAGCCAGGAAAGCCTCACTGAGTCTAAAGGTTTTTGTAGGGTCCTGCCAAGTGTTTGCAGTAGGGGACGATGCTGCTACACCTAATCGGACGATACGAAGGGAGAGTTTGAGGCCTAGCTCTAGGCTTTAGGCCTAGCTGTAGGCTTTAGGCCGCTGTGAGTTAATTTTTAATTTAAATGTTTTAATTATTAATGTAAAAGCTTTAAATGTAAATGTTTCTATTTAAAAAAAAAACATCAGGGAATGTAACATTGTTAAACATTAACTCCCTTTCACACACGCGGGGGTACGATACGAAGGGACAGTTTGAGGCCTAGTTCTAGGCTTTAGGCCTAGCTGTAGGCTTTAGGCCGCTGTGAGTTAATTTTTAATTTAAATGTTTTAATTAAAAGCTATGTCAGGGAATTATAAGGGAATGTTACACTTGTTTAGCCAGGAAAGCGTCACTGAGTCTAAAGGTTTTTTAATTAAAAGCTATGTCAGGGAATTATAAGGGAATGTTACACTTGTTTAGCCAGGAAAGCCTCACTGAGTCTAAAGGTTTTTGTAGGGTCCTGCCAAGTGTTTGCAGTAGGGGGCGATGCTGCTACACGGACGGACAGACGGACGATATAATCTATTGTAGGCTGGTTACACTTCGTTCCTACCAGTATCAAGGCTCTCTGCCCCTCCCACCCAGCTTAAAAATACGCTGCCAAGCTTAGCGGTGTTCATTCTAGATTTGAAGCGGGTATCGGGTACCCGATTGCGACCTCTGGGATGAAGCCATGTTGCAGGCGCGGGTGGGTTGATTCTAGAATCTTGAATTGTGAGAAGAGACAAGACGTTGGGAAATGAGTGACAGACGGTGACTCACCAGTGACTCACGGCCTACCCGTACCCGGCCGCACCAGGGTCGCAACTCTCCCACTCACTCACTCACCCACCCACTAATTCAGCTACTCACTCACTCACCCACCCACTTACCCACTCACTCAACCACTCACTCACCCACTCACGAACTCACTCACTCACCCACTAATTCAGCTACTCACTCACTCACCCACCCACTTACCCACTCACTCAACCACTCACTCACCCACTCACGAACTCACTCACCCACTAATTCAGCTACTCACTCACTCACCCACTCACGAACTCACTCACTCACCCACTAATTCAGCTACTCACTCACTCACCCACCCACTCACCCACTCACGAACTCACTCACTCACTCACCCACTCACCCACCCACGCACTCACCCACTCACGAACTCACTCACTCACTCACCCACCCACGCACTCACCCACTCACCCACGCACCCACTTACTCACCCACCAACCAGAGGTCGCAAACGGGTTTTGATTCCTTACCCGTGCCCGGCCGCACCAGGGTCGCAAACAGGGACCCGTACCCGGCCGGGTACGGGTAGCCGGGTATCGGGTAGGGTACGGGTATCGGGTACCCGGTTGCGACCTCTGCCTTGCTTGTCTTCCACACCCGTGCGTTCTGCCCACAAACTCGATTTGAAACTTTCGTGACCGCAGGAATCCACGCCCTTTTGGGTCTTTCGGTAAAGCCACGTGGGTGGCCAAAGTCATAGATGACCACGTTTCGAACGCAACGCACGCGTCCGTCAACAGGCGAAAAGTGGTGATAAAGCTGCTACAGGCAAGGGGTGAAAAAACACGATCCTCCTGCGGAGGGAGCTGGTAGGAACGTTGTTGGGTTGCTCGGTCAATGGCCTGCAGGGTCAACGGCGGCGTGGTGTATTCCGCAAATATGGCCGACTGTGAGGGCGGGCACAAGCCGGCGTGAGTAGGTGAAACGTTGAGTTTTATAAGGGCACCACGGGGTGACCAGCCCCTTCCCACCCAGCCCCACCCCTCTCCACCCAGCCCCTCCCCACCCCTCCCCACCCAGCCCCTCCCCACCCAGCCCCTCCCCTCCCTCCCCACCCAGCCCCTCCCCTCCCTCCCCACCCAGCCCCTCCCCTCCCTCCCCACCCAGCCCCACCCTCCCCACCCAGCCCCACCCTCCCCACCCAGCCCCACCCTCCCCACCCAGCCCTTCCCTCCCCACCCAGCCCCACCCCTCCCATTTTTGGATGCACGACGGACAGTCACACAGGCAGGCATGCAGTCACACAGACAGTCACATAGGCAGGCAGTCACAGGCACACAGTCACACAGGCAGGCATGCAGTCACACAGACAGTCACATAGGCAGGCAGTCACAGTCACACAGTCACATAGGCATGCAGTCACAGTCACACAGTCACACAGTCACATAGGCAGGCATGCAGTCACACAGACAGTCACATAGGCAGGCAGTCACAGGCACACAGTCACACAGGCAGGCATGCAGTCACACAGACAGTCACATAGGCAGGCAGTCACAGGCACACAGTCACACAGGCAGGCAGTCACAGTCACACAGTCACATAGGCAGGCAGTCACAGTCACACAGTCACACAGTCACACAGTCACATAGGCAGGCAGTCACAGTCACACAGTCACACAGGCAGGCAGTCACAGTCACACAGTCACATAGGCAGGCAGTCACAGTCACACAGTCACATAGGCAGGCAGTCACAGTCACACAGTCACACAGGCAGGCAGTCACAGTCACACAGTCACACAGTCACATAGGCAGGCAGTCACACAGTCACACAGTCACACAGGCAGGCAGTCACACAGTCACACACACAGTCACACACACAGTCACACACACAGGCAGTCACAGAGTGTGGGGCTCCGTGTGCTGAACCAGCCTACTGCGGCTGTTTGTTTATTTATTTGTCGAGACACCGCAGGCGGCTCAACGAGCGGCCCCACAACGACGCACCACGTGGGGCAGTGGCGGGGGGGGGTCACGGGGTGAGGGGGGGATCTGCCAGTCGTGGGTGGGGGGTCACGAAGGGGGGAGGAGTCACGGGGGGGGGGAGGAGTCACGAGGGGGAGGAGTCACGGGGGGAGGAGTCACGAGGGGGGAGGAGTCACGAGGGGGGAGGAGTCACGAGGGGGGAGGAGTCACGAGGGGGGAGGAGTCACGAGGAGGAGTCACGGGGGGGGGGGGGGGTCACGGGGGGGGAGGAGTCACGAGGGGGGAGGGGTCACGGGGTTGGTCACGGGGGTCATCTGTCAGCCGTGCAGTGTCGAGAAGGACCTGCTGGGTCTGTCCCGTGACCTCATGCACCTAGCCTGGCACAGGTGGTGGTGCATCTGCCGGTCATCTCAGTCGGTCAACCCAAGGCACCTGCTGGGTCTGTCCCGTGACCTCATGCACCTAGCCTGGCACAGGTGGTGGTGCATCTGCCGGTCATCTCAGTCGGTCAACCCAAGGCACCTGCTGGGTCTGTCCCGTGACCTCATGCACCTAGCCTGGCACAGGTGGTGGTGCATCTGCCGGTCATCTCAGTCGGTCAACCCAAGGCACCTGCTGGGTCTGTCCCGTGACCTCATGCACCTAGCCTGGCACAGGTGGTGGTGCATCTGCCGGTCATCTCAGTCGGTCAACCCAAGGCACCTGCTGGGTCTGTCCCGTGACCTCATGCACCTAGCCTGGCACAGGTGGTGGTGCATCTGCCGGTCATCTCAGTCGGTCAACCCAAGGCACCTGCTGGGTCTGTCCCGTGACCTCATGCACCTAGCCTGGCACAGGTGGTGGTGCATCTGCCGGTCATCTCAGTCGGTCAACCCAAGGCACCTGCTGGGTCTGTCCCGTGACCTCATGCACCTAGCCTGGCACAGGTGGTGGTGCATCTGCCGGTCATCTCAGTCGGTCAACCCAAGGCACCTGCTGGGTCTGTCCCGTGACCTCATGCACCTAGCCTGGCACAGGTGGTGGTGCATCTGCCGGTCGTCTCAGTCGGTCAACCCAAGGCACCTGCTGGGTCTGTCCCGTGACCTCATGCACCTAGCCTGGCACAGGTGGTGGTGCATCTGCCGGTCGTCTCAGTCGGTCAACCCAAGGCAACTGCTGGGTCTGTCCCGTGACCTCATGCACCTAGCCTGGCACAGGTGGTGGTGCATCTGCCGGTCATCTCAGTCGGTCAACCCAAGGCACCTGCTGGGTCTGTCCCGTGACCTCCTGTTAGCAGCAAGCCTTCAACACACCACGTGGCCTCAACGTGCACCTAGCCTGGCACAGGCGCCGTGGTGACATCACCGCCACTTAGTGGCGAATGGCGGCCGTTGTTGTTGTGAGTGGTGCAGTGGTCACGGAACCCGTCCTGGGCCTCCCCTAGGTTGACTCGGCCAAAAATGAGTACCTGGTTGTGCGCTGTGTGGTAAACATCGCCACTGGGGAGACAAAGGCGGCCGGGCGTGGTGCTGGTAGCCACCCACCCCCTCGTGTAACCACAGCGCCGGTAGCCTTCATAGGTGCTACTCGCTAACAGCACTTGCCCCTACAGTCTGTTAGAGGCTACACGGGGGACCTTTGTCTGTGTCTAGGTGCTGCTACTCGCTACTAACAGCACTTGCCCCTACAGTCTGTTGAGGCTACACGGGGGATCTTTGCCTGTGTATAGCTGCTGCTACTCGCTACTAACAGCACTTGCCCTACAATCTGTTAGAGGCTACACGGGGGACCTTTGTCTTTGTATAGCTACTGCAACTCGCTAACAGCACTTGCCCCTACAGTCTGCTAGAGGCTACACGGGGGGCCTTTGCCTTTGTTACGTGGGGAGCCGGGTTCGATTCCAGCTGCCGGCCACAACCATTGACGATTATCAGACACCGGTCCTGGGCTTCCTCCCCTAGGTAGACTCGGCCTCAAATGAGTACCCGATGCGCTGTGTGGTAAACATCGACACTGGGGAGACAAAGGCGGCCGGGCGTGGTGCTGGTAGCCACCCCCAGCCCCCCTCGTGTGCCACAGCGCCGGTAGCCTTCACAGGCGCTGATAGTCGCTGCTAACAGCACTTGCCCCTACAGCCTGTTAGAGGCTACACGGGGGATCTTTGTCTGTGTATAGGTGCTGCTACTCGCTAACAGCACTTGCCCCTGCAGCCTGCTAGAGGCTACACGGGGGATCTTTGTCTGTGTATAGGTGCTGCTACTCGCTAACAGCACTTGCCCCTGCAGCCTGCTAGAGGCTACACGGGGGATCTTTGTCTGTGTATAGGTGCTGCTACTCGCTAACAGCACTTGCCCCTACAGCCTTTTATAATTATTAAAAGTTATATAAAGGGAGGATTGTTGTATACATGTGTGTGTGTGTCTATATAAAAGGCACTGCTAATTGTCCTTAATACGATAAGATAGTTAACGACATCATTATCTTCTGGGTTCTTTCGGTAAAGTCATCACGTAGAAGGGAAGTAAAAAAATGATAAAAATAAAACATAATAAAATACAATTCTCACGACGTTTCGGCCACAACGCAAGCAGCCGTCCTCAGGTGAAGAACAGGTCTGTCGGAAAGACAACGTCTGAATGATTAGGTCTGACGGAAAGACAGCGTCTGAATGAACAGGTCTGTCGGAAAGACAACGTCTGAATGATCAGGTCTGTCGGAAAGACAGCGTCTGAATGAACAGGTCTGTCGGAAAGACAGCGTCTGAATGAACAGGTCTGTCGGAAAGACAGCGTCTGAATGAACAGGTCTGTCGGAAAGACAACGTCTGAATGAACAGGTCTGTCGGAAAGACAGCGTCTGAATGAACAGGTCTGACGGAAAGACAGCGTCTGAATGAACAGGTCTGTCGGAAAGACAGCGTCTGAATGAACAGGTCTGTCGAAAAGACAGCGTCTGAATGAACAGGTCTGACGGAAAGACAGCGTCTGAATGAACAGGTCTGTCGGAAAGACAGCGTCTGAATGAACAGGTCTGTCGGAAAGACAGCGTCTGAATGAACAGGTCTGTCGGAAAGACAGCGTCTGAATGAACAGGTCTGTCGGAAAGACAGCGTCTCCCCGACAGACCTGGTCTTCACCTGAAGACGGCTGCTTGCGTTGTGGCCGAAACGTCGTGAGAATTGTATTTTATTATGTTTTATTTTTATTATTTTATTACTTCCCTTCTACGTGACTTTACCGAAAGAACCAAGAAGATGAATCCCTGCAGTCACGAAAGCTTAAAATCGACATCATTATCATCATCGCTATGATGATGACTGGGCACACTCAAGACTGGGTCGTGGTGGGGGTTGCCACGTTCAGGGCAGGTGTGGGAGTAGCGTGGGTGTAGGTGTGTAGGTGTAGGGGTGTGGGTGTGTGTAGGTGTGTAGGTGTGGGTGTGTGGGTGTGTGTGTAGGTGTGTAGGTGTGTGGGTGTGTGTGGGTGTGTGTGTGTGTAGGTGTAGGTGTGTAGGTGTAGGGGTGTAGGTGTGTGTAGGTTTGTCGGTGTAGGTGTGTATGTGTAGGGGTGTGGGTGTGTGTAGGTGTGTAGGTGTGTAGGTGTAGGGGTGTGGGTGTGTGTAGGTGTAGGGGTGTGTGTGTGTGTAGGTGTGTGTAGGTGTGTGTGTGTGTAGGTGTGTGTGTGTGTAGGTGTGTGTGTGTGTAGGTGTGTGTGTGTGTGTAGGTTTGTGTGTGTAGGTGTGTGTGTGGAGGGGTGTGTGTGTGTAGGTGTGTGTGTGGAGGGGTGTGTGTGTGTAGGCGTGTGTGTGGAGGGGGTGTGTGTGTGTGGGTGTATGTGTGTGTAGGTGTGTGTGTGGAGATGGAGGGGTGTAGGCGTGTGGGTGTAGGTGTGTGGGTGTAGGTGTGTGGGTGTAGGTGTGTGTAGGTGTGTAGGGGTGGACAGGTGGAGTGTGGAGGTGTAGGGGTGTAGGGGTGTAGGTGTGTGGGTGTGTGGGTGTAGGTGTGTATAGGTGTGTGTGTAGGTGTGTAGGTGTATAGATGTGTAGGTTGAGGGGCGTAGGTGTGTGGGTGTAGGTGTGTGGGTGTGTGTAGGTGTGTGGGGGTGTACAGGTGGAGTGTGTAGGTGTAGGGGTGTACAGGTGTGTGGGTGTGTGGGTGTAGGTCTAGGGGTGTAGGTGTGTATAGGTGTGTGTGTAGGTGTGTAGGTGTATAGATGTGTAGGTTGAGGGGCGTAGGTGTGTGGGTGTAGGTGTGTTGGTGTAGGTGTGTGGGGGTGTACAGGTGGAGTGTGTAGGTGTAGGGGTGTACAGGTGTGTAGGTGTGTGTGTGGAGGGGTGTGTGTGTGTAGGTGTGTGTGTGGAGGGTGTGTGTGTGTAGGTGGAGGGGTGTAGGCGTGTGGGTGTAGGCGTGTGGGTGTAGGTGTGTGGGTGTAGGTGTGTGGGTGTAGGTGTGTGGGTGTAGGTGTGTGTAAGTGTGTGGGGGTGTACAGGTGGAGTGTGTAGGTGTAGGGGTGTACAGGTGTGTAGGTGTGGGGAGCGGTGGGTGTAGCGGTTAGCGCTACGCTGCGCTATGAACCTGGCGACCCGGCTTCGATTCCCGCTCAGGGCCAACACCAGTGACGATTATCTGAACCGGTCCTGGGCCTCCCCTAGGTCGACTCAGCCTGAAATGAGTACCTGGTGCGGTGTGTAAACATCGCAACTGGGGAGACAAAGGCGGTCGGGCGTGGTGCTGGCCACCCACCCCCTCGTGTGCCGTTCCGGCCTTCATAGGTGCTCGCTAACAGCACTTGCCCCTACAGTCTGTTAAGGCTACACGGGGGATCTTTGTGTGTAGGTGTGTAGGTGTATAGATGTGTAGGTTGAGGGGCGTAGGTGTGTGTAGGGGTGTAGGTGTAGGTGTGTGAGTGTGTGTGTGTGTATAGGTGTGTATGTGTGCGTGTGTGCGAGGTGCTCGCTAACAGCACTTGCCCCTACAGTCTGTTAAGGCTACACGGGGGATCTTTGTGTGTAGGTGTGTAGGTGTGTAGGTGTGTAGGTTGAGGGGCGTAGGTGTGTGTAGGGGTGTAGGTGTAGGTGTGTGAGTGTGTGTGTGTGTATAGGTGTGTATGTGTGCGTGTGTGCGAGGTGCTCGCTAACAGCACTTGCTCCTACAGTCTGTTAAGGCTATACGGGGGATCTTTGTCTTTGTGTGTGCGGCTGTTGTTCTCAGTGAGCCACTTTCACGGCATTCATTGTTGCAGTTTGCTTCTGTTTTCCTTCTCCTGTGAGAGACACACACACAGAGACACACACACAGAGACACACACGGTGAGACACACACACAGAGACACACAG
>NW_027614348.1:10000-27347 GCF_965212315.1 Lampetra planeri | reverse complement strand
GTGGGGGAGAGTGGGAGGAGAGTGGGAGGAGTGGGGAGAGTGGGGAGAGTGGGAGGAGTGGGGAGGAGAGTGGGAGGAGAGTGGAGGAGAGTGGGAGGAGAGTGGGAGGAGAGTGGGGAGAGTGGGGGAGAGTGGGAGGAGAGGTGGGAGGAGAGTGGGGGAGAGTGGGAGGAGAGTGGGGGAGAGTGGGAGGAGAGTGGGGAGAGTGGGGAGAGTGGGGGAGAGGGAGGAGAGTGGGAGGAGAGTGGGAGGAGAGTGGGGAGGAGAGTGGGAGGAGAGTGGGAGGAGAGTGGGGGAGAGTGGAGGAGAGTGGGGAGAGTGGGAGGAGAGTGGGAGGGAGAGGTGGGAGGAGAGTGGGAGGAGAGTGGGAGGAGAGTGGGAGGAGAGTGGGGGAGAGTGGGAGGAGAGTGGGAGGAGAGTGGGAGGAGAGTGGGAGGAGAGTGGGAGGAGAGTGGGGGGGAGTGGGAGGAGAGTGGGAGAGTGGGAGGGAGGGTGGGAGGAGAGTGGGAGGAGAGTGGGGAGAGTGGGGGGAGAGTGGGTGGGAGAGTGGGAGGAGAGTGGGAGGAGAGGGAGGAGAGTGGGGAGAGTGGGGAGGAGAGTGGGAGGGAGGTGGGAGAGTGGGAGGAGAGTGGGAGGAGAGTGGGAGGAGAGTGGGGAGAGTGGGAGGAGAGTGGGAGGGAGAGTGGGGAGAGTGGGAGGAGAGTGGGAGGAGAGTGGGAGGAGAGTGGGGAGAGTGGGAGGAGAGTGGGAGGGAGTGGGAGGGGAGTGGGGGAGAGTGGGTGAGAGTGGGGAGGAGAGTGTGGGAGGAGGGAGTGGGAGGGGAGTGGGAGGAGAGTGGGGTGAGTGGGAGGAGTGGGAGGAGAGTGGGGAGAGTGGGAGGAGAGTGGGAGGAGAGTGGGGGAGAGTGGGAGGAGAGTGGGTGGAGAGTGGGAGGAGAGTGGGGAGGAGAGTGGGAGGAGAGTGGGGAGAGTGGGAGGAGAGTGGGAGGAGAGTGGGGGAGAGTGGGGGAGAGTGGGGAGGTGGAGTGTGGGAGGAGGGTGGGAGGGGAGAGTGGGGGAGAGTGGGAGGAGAGTGGGGAGGAGGTGGGAGGAGTGGGGAGAGTGGGAGGAGAGTGGGAGGAGAGTGGGAGGAGAGGTGGGAGGAGAGTGGGAGGAGAGTGGGGAGAGTGGGAGGAGAGGGAGGAGAGTGGGAGGAGAGTGGGAGGAGAGTGGGAGGAGTGGGGAGAGTGGGGGAGAGTGGGGAGAGTGGGAGGAGAGTGGGGAGAGTGGGAGGAGAGTGGGAGGAGAGTGGGAGGAGAGGGGGAGGAGAGTGGGAGGGAGAGTGGGGGAGAGTGGGAGGAGAGTGGGAGGAGAGTGGGGGAGAGTGGGGAGGAGAGTGGGAGGAGAGTGGGAGGAGAGTGGGGAGGGAGAGTGGGAGGAGAGTGGGGAGAGTGGGAGGAGGAGAGGGGAGGAGAGTGGGAGGAGAGTGGGGAGAGTGGGAGGAGTGGGGGAGAGTGGGAGGAGAGTGGGAGGAGAGTGGAGGGAGAGTGGGAGGAGAGTGGGGAGAGTGGGAGGAGAGTGGGGAGAGTGGGGAGAGTGGGGAGAGTGGGAGGAGAGTGGGAGGGGGAGGAGGGGAGAGTGGGAGGAGAGTGGGAGGAGAGTGGGAGGGAGAGAGGGAGGAGAGTGGGAGGGGAGAGAGGGGAGAGTGGGGGAGAGTGGGAGGAGAGTGGGAGGAGAGTGGGAGGAGAGTGGGAGGGGAGAGAGGGAGGAGAGTGGGAGGAGAGTGGGAGGAGAGTGGGAGGTGAGTGGGGGGAGTGGGAGGAGAGTGGGAGGGGAGAGGGAGGGAGAGTGGGAGGAGAGTGGGGAGGAGAGTGGGAGGAGAGTGGGGAGAGTGGGAGGGAGAGTGGGAGGAGAGTGGGAGGATTGGGAGGAGAGTGGGAGGAGAGTGGGGGAGAGTGGGAGGAGAGTAGGGGAGAGGGAGGAGAGTGGGAGGAGAGTGGGAGGAGAGTGGGGAGGGGAGAGGGAGGAGAGTGGGAGGGGGGAGAGTGGGAGGAGAGTGGGGGGAGAGTGGGAGGAGGAGTGGGAGGAGAGTGGGGAGAGTGGGAGGAGAGTGGGAGGAGAGTGGGAGGGGAGAGGGAGGAGAGTGGGAGGGGGGAGAGTGGGAGGAGAGTGGGGAGAGTGGGAGGAGAGTGGGAGGAGAGTGGGAGGGGAGAGGGAGGAGAGTGGGAGGAGAGTGGGGAGGGGAGAGAGGGGAGAGTGGGAGGAGAGTGGGAGGAGAGTGGAGGAGAGAGAGGGGAGAGTGGGAGGAGAGTGGGAGGAGAGAGAGGGGAGAGTGGGAGGAGAGTGGGAGGAGAGAGAGGGGAGAGTGGGGAGGAGAGAGGGGGAGAGGGGGGAGAGTGAGAGAGGGAGGGAAAGAGAGAGGGGAGAGTGGGGAGAGTGGGAGGAGAGTGGGAGGGAGGGAGGAGAGAGAGGGGGGGAGGGAGGAGAGAGAGGAGAGAGGGGAGAGAGGGAGGGGAGAGTGGGAGGAGAGTGGGAGGAGAGGGAGGGAGAGAGTGGGGAGAGTGAGAGGAGAGGGAGAGGGGGGAGAGGGAGGGGAGAGGGAGGGGTCGTGAGGCGATGTGAGAATCCTGGTGGTGGTTGTTGTTGATGATGAATCACAGCTCGAGGCAAAGACAAAGCTCCCCCGTGTAGCCTCTAGCAGGCTGCAGGGGCAAGTGCTGTTGGTGAGTAGTAGCACTGCCTATGAAGGCTTCCGGCACTGTGGCTACACACACACACCACCACCACCACGCCCGGCCGCCTTTGTCTCCCTAGTGGCGATGTTTTTGTTTACGTAGTACTAAGTACTCAGTCGAGGCTGAGTCGACCTAGGGGAGGCCCACACAGATACACACACAGGTACACACACACACAGGTACACACACACACACAGGTACACACACACACACAGGTACACACATACACACAGGTACACACACACAGGTACACACACACAGGTGCACACACACACACAGGTACACACACACAGGTACACACACACACAGGTACACACACACACACACAGGTACACACACACACACAGGTACACACACACACACAGGTACACACACACACAGGTACACACACACAGGTACACACACACAGGTACACACACACACACACACAGAGATACACACAGACACACACACAGGTACACACACACAGGTACACACACACAGGTACACACACACACACAGAGATACACACAGACACACACACACGCAGGTTCACATACACATAGGTACACACAGACAGGTACACACACACAGGTACACAGATACACACACACACAGGTACACACACACACAGGTACACACACAGACAGGTACACAAACACAAGTACACACACAGACAGGTACACACACACAGGTACACAGATACACACACACACAGGTACACACACACACAGAGATACACACAGACAGGTACACAAACACAGGTACACACACAGACAGGTACACACACACAGGTACACACACACAGATACACACACACAGGTACACACACACACAGATACACACACAACAACAACAACCGCCATTCGCCACTAAGTGGCGGTGACGTCACCACGATGCTTGTGCCAGGCCAAGTGCACCTTGAGGCCACGTGAAGTGTCGAATGCCAGCTGGCAGGAGGTCACGGGGCAGACCCAGCAGGTGCCACAGGTCGACTGACTGAGATGACTGGCTGATGCACCACCTGTGCCCCCTACTGTACCAACTTGCTGTGCTTTATCCACCCGGCGCTCCGCTCGTTGTTGTGAGCGTCGCTCCTCCGCCCTCCGTTGTTGTTGGAGGGCGACTGCCTCCAACTGCCCAGTAGCGTCCTTCACGAGCCTCCTCCACAGAGGCCGATCTTGACACCGCTGGTACCAGTCATCGGCAAGTCCACTCAGCTCCACGTCCTCCTGTACCACATCACTCCATCTCTTCTCTAGCCCGTGCCGCGTCCATTTAGCCGCCTCTAACCGGCCAAACGAAAGCTGTTTAGGCATGCGGTGGCTGGGCATGCGGGCTACATGACCCAGCCAACGCAGCCTTGCCTGCCGGAGGAGCTCACTTATAGACTGTGGCCAGATCTTTCAAGGATTTGTGAGCTCCTCACACAATCCAGCCTGCAGGCTAAACCCAGGATGGATCGTTGGCAAGGCCAGTCTGAATGTTTCTGACTGGCGGGTTTCCACGTTTCGCAAGCGTAGAGAAGGGAGGGAATGACTGTGGCTGAGAAGACCTGAAGCTTCGTGCGGAGCGACAGACCAGGTAGCTTCCACACAGCAGCGTTACGCAGCCGATGAAAAGATATTGCCGCTCGACTGATTCGGAGTGAGAGACCTCTGCTGTCAAACCGGAGCCGGTCATGAGCACACTGCCCAGGTTTGGGAAACTTTCCACTCTCTCCATTTGATGGCACACAATACCCAGGCAGGTGCTTAGTTTTGGTGGGGCTGATGGTAAGGCCCCGCCTCTGAGTGGCAAGCTCCAGGTTCAGCAGCAGCGTCTCTAACTCCTCCTCTGAGTGAGCAGCTATTACAAGATCATCGGCATACACAACATGCTTGAGCCAACAGTGAGCCATCCATAAACCGCACCCGGGCATCGATCAGCCTCCCATTGTATCTGTACCAGATGGAGATTCCTCCGGTACTGCCATGAAAAGGCTGACTCTACCCCGCGGGGCCACTTTAGCTGGCACCTGGTACTGGAGATAATAGAATGCATCCGACTCATCGGCCTTGCCTGCATCCCTCCAAAGATGTTCATCTTCCGTGGATGCATAAGCCACGACCACCACCACCACCACTCCTCGCCTCCGGTCGATGGCGGGCTCACGGTAGCCTGGGGCTGATTCCCACACCTCACCGCCACGCTACCACACCCTCTTCATTATTTTGTTCAGATGAAGAGCCACTCCCTGTTCTTTGGCAGTCTCTTGCCCCGAGTAGAGGACTGTCCACCCCTCATGCTGAATGGAACCAAATCCGGGCCACCAGACCTCCTGTATTCCACAGAGGTACACGCAGTACCGGTCCAGCTCCCGACAGAGGAGTGGCAGCCTCTCATACACACACAGACACCAGAACCAGTCCACTAGACTCTCTGTATCACACAGAGATCCAAGCGGTACCGGTCCAGCTCCTGACAGAGGAGTGGCAGCCTCTCACACACACACAGACACCAGAACCGGTCCACTAGACTCTCTGTATCACACAGAGATCCAAGCGGTACCGGTCCAGCTCCTGACAGAGGAGTGGCAGCCTCTCACACACACACGGACGCCAGAACCAGTCCACTAGACTCTCTGTATCACACAGAGATCCACGCGGCACCGGTCCAGCTCCTGACGGAGGAGTGGCAGCCTCTCACACACACACAGACACCAGAACCAGTCCACTAGACTCTCTGTATCACACAAAGATCCACGCGGGTACCGGTCCAGCTCCCGACAGAGGAGTGGCAGCCTCTCTCACACACACAGACACCAGAACCAGTCCACTAGACTCTCTGTATCACACAGAGATCCACGCGGGTACCGGTCCAGCTCCCGACAGAGAAGTGGCAGCCTCTCACACACACACAGACACCAGAACCAGTCCACTAGACTCTCTGTATCACACAGAGATCCACGCGGTACCGGTCCAGCTCCCGACAGAGAAGTGGCAGCCTCTCCTCGTGTAACGAGCATTGGGGCCCGCCACATGGCCGACCTTCGGAGTGTTTTCCTGTCGATTCTGGGAGAGAGAAAAACCTCCCGAGGGAAGGGCTAGAATCTGGCTCCGCCAAGTGGAGTTTGTCGGAGACAGAAAGCGTGACGGACAATCTCTCCTCCAGATTTGAAGCTTTCGTGACTGCAAGGATTCATATTCTTATGTTTTTTTCGGTAAAATTAATAAAAGTAAAAATTAACCCGTAAAAACTAAGTTTTTCACACTAAATCCTTTATATGCGTGGCGGCTAGAGTCCTCTCGTCCTCTGGCTTGAGATGGCTGCCACCTATGGGTCAGATGATTGCCTGCCACCATTAAGCAATTGGTCATTAAATATAATATTTTTTTTCCTAAAAAGTGCAAAATTTTGGAGAAAATTTTTTCACGAAAATCAATTGTCACGCACAACGAGTCTGTGTGCAAAATGTCAGCTCGATTGGATCACGGGAAGTGGGTTAAAAAAGCGACCGAAAGATTTGCACGGTCCTAAGCAAGCAAGCGAACTTAATATAAAGGATTTAAAAATAAAAATGAAATTAAAATCACGACGTTTCGGAGGCAACACGAGCTTCCACCTGAAGACGGAAGCTTGTGTTGCCTCCGAAACGTCGTGATTTTTATTTTATTTTACTTTTATTAATTTAACATTTTTACCTACCTGACTTTACCGAAAAAACCTAAGGATGTCAATCTTTCCTTTCCCCCCTCCTCCGGCACCAAGTTGAGTCGGGCATATCCACCGTCGTTTACAGGTGTAAGTCCGATAATTGTGTTTTTACCCTTCTATCTGGCAACAAAACTGACACCTTTTTTTACGAGGAGTCATGTTTGCATAGACCACAATACCTGCAGTCGTAATGCAAACAAAAAACACAACTCTGATAATGTATGTGCACTGTCCTTGAAGTTGATTGGTCCACACCCGAGACAGCTTTCCTTAGAGCCTAGTCTCACATGGTCCTTGAAGTTAATTGGTCCACACCCGAGACAGCTTTCCTTAGAGCCTAGTCTCACATGGTCCTTGAAGTTGATTGGTCCACACCCGAGACAGCTTTCCTTAGAGCCTAGTCTCACATGGTCCTTGAAGTTAATTGGTCCACACCCGAGACAGCTTTCCTTAGAGCCTAGTCTCACATGGTCCTTGAAGTTAATTGGTCCACACCCGAGACAGCTTTCCTTAGAGCCTAGTCTCACATGGTCCTTGAAGTTGATTGGTCCACACCCGAGACAGCTTTCCTTAGAGCCTAGTCTCACATGGTCCTTGAAGTTAATTGGTCCACACCCGAGACAGCTTTCCTTAGAGCCTAGTCTCACATGGTCCTTGAAGTTGATTGGTCCACACCCGAGACAGCTTTCCTTAGAGCCTAGTCTCACTCGGTGTTGGACCAGATGACGCCAAAAGGCGCACAACTCAACGACAATGCTACAGATGTAGATGCCACTGGTTCTTCACGTTCTTCAGATGTAGATGCCACTGGTTCTTCACGTTCTTCAGATGTAGATGCCACTGGTTCTTCACGTTCTTCAGATGTAGATGCCACTGGTTCTTCACGTTCTTCAGATGTAGATGCCACTGGTTCTTCACGTTCTGCAGATGTAGATGCCACTGGTTCTTCACGTTCTTCAGATGTAGATGCCACTGGTTCTTCACGTTCTTCAGATGTAGATGCCACTGGTTCTTCACGTTCTGCAGATGTAGATGCCACTGGTTCTTCACGTTCTTCAGATGTAGATGCCACTGGTTCTTCACGTTCTTCAGATGTAGATGCCACTGGTTCATCACGTTCTTCAGATGTAGATGCCACTGGTTCTTCACGTTCTTCAGATGTAGATGCCACTGGTTCTTCACGTTCTGCAGATGTAGATGCCACTGGTTCTTCACGTTCTTCAGATGTAGATGCCACTGGTTCTTCACGTTCTTCAGATGTAGATGCCACTGGTTCTTCACGTTCTGCAGATGTAGATGCCACTGGTTCTTCACGTTCTGCAGATGTAGATACCACTGGTTCTTCACGTTCTGCAGATGTAGATGCCACTGGTTCTTCACGTTCTTCAGATGTAGATGACACTGGTTCTTCACGTTCTGCAGATGTAGATGCCGCTGGTTCTTCACGTTCTGCAGATGTAGATGCCGCTGGTTCTTCACGTTCTTCAAATGTAGATGCCGCTGGTTCTTCACGTTCTGCAGATGTAGATGCCGCTGGTTCTTCACGTTCTGCAGATGTAGATGCCACTGGTTCTTCACGTTCTTCAGATGTAGATGCCACTGGTTCTTCACGTTCTTCAGATGTAGATGCCACTGGTTCTTCACGTTCTTCAGATGTAGATGCCGCTGGTTCTTCACGTTCTTCAGATGTAGATGCCACTGGTTCTTCACGTTCTTCAGATGTAGATGCCACTGGTTCTTCACGTTCTTCAGATGTAGATGCCACTGGTTCTTCACGTTCTGCAGATGTAGATGCCACTGGTTCTTCACGTTCTTCAGATGTAGATGCCACTGGTTCTTCACGTTCTTCAGATGTAGATGCCACTGGTTCTTCACGTTCTGCAGATGTAGATGCCACTGGTTCTTCACGTTCTTCAGATGTAGATGCCGCTGGTTCTTCACGTTCTTCAGATGTAGATGCCGCTGGTTCTTCACGTTCTGCAGATGTAGATGCCGCTGGTTCTTCACGTTCTGCAGATGTAGATGCCACTGGTTCTTCACGTTCTTCAGATGTAGATGCCACTGGTTCTTCACGTTCTTCAGATGTAGATGCCACTGGTTCTTCACGTTCTTCAGATGTAGATGCCACTGGTTCTTCACGTTCTTCAGATGTAGATGCCACTGGTTCTTCACGTTCTTCAGATGTAGATGCCACTGGCTCTTCACGTTCTGCAGATGTAGATGCCACTGGTTCTTCACGTTTTTCAGATGTAGATGCCACTGGTTCTTCACGTTCTTCAGATGTAGATGCCGCTGGTTCTTCACGTTCTTCAGATGTAGATGCCACTGGTTCTTCACGTTCTTCAGATGTAGATGCCACTGGTTCTTCACGTTCTTCAGATGTAGATGCCGCTGGTTCTTCACGTTCTTCAGATGTAGATGCCACTGGTTCTTCACGTTCTTCAGATGTAGATGCCACTGGTTCTTCACGTTCTTCAGATGTAGATGCCACTGGTTCTTCACGTTCTTCAGATGTAGATGCCGCTGGTTCTTCACGTTCTTCAGATGTAGATGCCACTGGTTCTTCACGTTCTTCCGATGTAGATGCCACTGGTTCTTCACGTTCTTCAAATGTAGATGCCGCTGGTTCTTCACGTTCTGCAGATGTAGATGCCACTGGCTCATCACGTTCTTCAGATGTAGATGCCACTGGTTCTTCACATTCTGCAGATGTAGATGCCACTGGTTCTTCACGTTCTGCAGATGTAGATGCCACTGGCTCATCACGTTCTTCAGATGTAGATGCCACTGGTTCTTCACGTTCTGCAGATGTAGATGCCACTGGTTCTTCACGTTCTTCAGATGTAGATGCCACTGGTTCTTCACGTTCTTCAGATGTAGATGCCACTGGTTCTTCACGTTCTTCAGATGTAGATGCCGCTGGTTCTTCACGTTCTTCAGATGTAGATGCCACTGGTTCTTCACGTTCTTCCGATGTAGATGCCACTGGTTCTTCACGTTCTTCAAATGTAGATGCCGCTGGTTCTTCACGTTCTGCAGATGTAGATGCCACTGGTTCTTCACATTCTGCAGATGTAGATGCCACTGGTTCTTCACGTTCTGCAGATGTAGATGCCACTGGCTCATCACGTTCTTCAGATGTAGATGCCACTGGTTCTTCACGTTCTGCAGATGTAGATGCCACTGGTTCTTCACGTTCTTCAGATGTAGATGCCACTGGCTCATCGCGTTCTTCAGATGTAGATGCCGCTGGTTCTTCACGTTCTGCAGATGTAGATGCCACTGGTTCTTCACGTTCTGCAGATGTAGATGCCGCTGGTTCTTCACGTTCTTCAGATGTAGATGCCGCTGGTTCTTCACGTTCTGCAGATGTAGATGCCACTGGTTCTTCACGTTCTTCAGATGTAGATGCCACTGGTTCTTCACGTTCTTCAGATGTAGATGCCACTGGTTCTTCACGTTCTTCAGATGTAGATGCCACTGGTTCTTCACGTTCTTCAGATGTAGATGCCACTGGTTCTTCACGTTCTGCAAATGTAGATGCCACTGGTTCTTCACGTTCTTCAGATGTAGATGCCACTGGTTCTTCACGTTCTTCAGATGTAGATGCCACTGGTTCTTCACGTTCTGCAGATGTAGATGCCACTGGTTCTTCACGTTCTTCAGATGTAGATGCCACTGGTTCTTCACGTTCTTCAGATGTAGATGCCACTGGTTATTCACGTTCTACAGATGCCACTGGTTCTTCACGTTCTTCAGATGTAGATGCCACTGGTTCTTCACGTTCTTCAGATGTAGATGCCACTGGTTCTTCACGTTCTTCAGATGTAGATGCCACTGGTTCTTCACGTTCTTCAGATGTAGATGCCACTGGTTCTTCACGTTCTGCAGATGTAGATGCCACTGGCTCATCACGTTCTTCAGATGTAGATGCCACTGGTTCTTCACGTTCTGCAGATGTAGATGCCACTGGTTCTTCACGTTCTTCAGATGTAGATGCCACTGGTTCTTCACGTTCTTCAGATGTAGATGCCACTGGTTCTTCACGTTCTTCAGATGTAGATGCCACTGGTTCTTCACGTTCTCCAGATGTAGATGACACTGGTTCTTCACGTTCTGTAGATGTAGATGCCACTGGTTCTTCACGTTCTTCAGATGTAGATGCCACTGGTTCTTCACGTTCTGCAGATGTAGATGCCACTGGTTCTTCACGTTCTTCAGATGTAGATGCCACTGGTTCTTCACGTTCTTCAGATGTAGATGCCACTGGTTCTTCACGTTCTCCAGATGTAGATGCCACTGGTTCTTCACGTTCTGTAGATGTAGATGCCACTGGTTCTTCACGTTCTTCAGATGTAGATGCCACTGGTTCTTCACGTTCTGCAGATGTAGATGCCACTGGTTCTTCACGTTCTGCAGATGTAGATGCCACTGGTTCTTCACGTTCTTCAGATGTAGATGCCACTGGTTCTTCACGTTCTGCAGATGTAGATGCCACTGGTTCTTCACGTTCTTCAGATGTAGATGCCACTGGTTCTTCACGTTCTTCAGATGTAGATGCCACTGGTTCTTCACGTTCTGCAGATGTAGATGCCACTGGTTCTTCACGTTCTGCAGATGTAGATGCCACTGGTTCTTCACGTTCTTCAGATGTAGATGCCACTGGTTCTTCACGTTCTTCAGATGTAGATGCCACTGGTTCTTCACGTTCTGCAGATGTAGATGCCACTGGTTCTTCACGTTCTACAGATGTAGATGCCACTGGTTCTTCACGTTCTTCAGATGTAGATGCCACTGGTTCTTCACGTTCTGCAGATGTAGATTCCACTGCGCCAACTTACCCAACCCTCGCACACACACTCACACACATCTTGTCACAAGGACAAAGATCCCCCGTATAGCCTTTCAACAGACTGCAGGGGCAAGTGCTGTTAGCGAGCAGCACCTATGAAGGCTACCGGCACTGCGGCACACGAGGGGGTGGGGTGGCCAGCACCACGCCCGGCCGCCTTTGTCTCCCCAGTGCCAGCGATGTTTATCATACACCGCACCAGGTACTCATTTCAGGCTGAGTCGATCTAAGGGAGGCCCAGGACCGATTCAGGTAATCGATATCACCACCGCTGGTGTTGACCGTGAGCGGGAATCAAACTCGGGTCTCTGCAGCGTAGCGCTAACCACTGCACCACCGCTCCCCAATGTAAGGACACAACAACAACAACCGCCATTCGCCACTAAGTGGCGGTGACGTCACCACGACGCTTGTACCAGGCCATGTGCACCTTGAGGCTGCCACGTGAAGTGTCGAACGCCCGCTGGCAGGAGGTCACGGGGCAGACCCAGCAGGTGCCATGGGTTGACTGCTGCTGTGCCAGGCTAGGTGCATGAGGAGGAGGTCACGGGGCAGACCCAGCAGGTGCCATGGGTTGACTGCTGCTGTGCCAGGCTAGGTGCATGAGGAGGAGGTCACGGGGCAGACCCAGCAGGTGCCATGGGTTGACTGCTGCTGTGCCAGGCTAGGTGCATGAGGAGGAGGTCACGGGGCAGACCCAGCAGGTGCCATGGGTTGTACTGCTGTGCCAGGCTAGGTGCATGAGGAGGAGGTCACGGGGAAGACCCAGCAGGTGCCATGGGTTGACTGCTGCTGTGCCAGGCTAGGTGCATGAGGAGGAGGTCACGGGGCAGACCCAGCAGGTGCCATGGGTTGTACTGCTGTGCCAGGCTAGGTGCATGAGGAGGAGGTCACGGGGCAGACCCAGCAGGTGCCATGGGTTGACTGCTGCTGTGCCAGGCTAGGTGCATGAGGAGGAGGTCACGGGGCAGACCCAGCAGGTGCCATGGGTTGTACTGCTGTGCCAGGCTAGGTGCATGAGGAGGAGGTCACGGGGAAGACCCAGCAGGTGCCATGGGTTGACTGCTGCTGTGCCAGGCTAGGTGCATGAGGAGGAGGTCACGGGGCAGACCCAGCAGGTGCCATGGGTTGACTGCTGCTGTGCCAGGCTAGGTGCATGAGGAGGAGGTCACGGGGCAGACCCAGCAGGTGCCATGGGTTGTACTGCTGTGCCAGGCTAGGTGCATGAGGAGGAGGTCACGGGGCAGACCCAGCAGGTGCCATGGGTTGACTGCTGTGCCAGGCTAGGTGCATGAGGAGGAGGTCACGGGGCAGACCCAGCAGGTGCCATGGGTTGTACTGCTGTGCCAGGCTAGGTGCATGAGGAGGAGGTCACGGGGCAGACCCAGCAGGTGCCATGGGTTGTACTGCTGTGCCAGGCTAGGTGCATGAGGAGGAGGTCACGGGGCAGACCCAGCAGGTGCCATGGGTTGACTGCTGCTGTGCCAGGCTAGGTGCATGAGGAGGAGGTCACGGGGCAGACCCAGCAGGTGCCATGGGTTGTACTGCTGTGCCAGGCTAGGTGCATGAGGAGGAGGTCACGGGGCAGACCCAGCAGGTGCCATGGGTTGTACTGCTGTGCCAGGCTAGGTGCATGAGGAGGAGGTCACGGGGCAGACCCAGCAGGTGCCATGGGTTGTACTGCTGTGCCAGGCTAGGTGCATGAGGAGGAGGTCACGGGGCAGACCCAGCAGGAGCCACGGGTCGACTGAGATGACCGAGATGACTGGCTGATGCACCACCTGTGCCCCCTACTGTGCCAACTTGCTGTGCTTTAGCCACCCGGCGCTCCGCTCGTTGTTGTGAGCGTCGCTCCTCCGCCCTCCGTTGTTGTTGGAGGGCGACTGCCTCCAACTGCCCAGTAGCGTCCTGGGTGCACCTAGCCTGGCACCAGTAGCGTCCTTCACGAGCCTCCTCCACTGAGGCCGATCTTGACACCGCTGGTACCAGTCATCGGCAAGTCCACTCAGCTCCACGTCCTCCTGTACCACATCACTCCATCTCTTCTCTAGCCCGTGTCACTCACACACTCACCCACTCACTCACCCACTCACTCACACACTCATCCACTCACTCACCCACTCACTCACTCACCCACACACTCACCCATCACTCCATCTCTTCTCTAGCCCGTGTCACTCACACACTCACCCACCCACTCACCCACTCACCCACTCACTCACACACTCACCCACCCACTCACTCACCCACACACTCACCCATCACTCCATCTCTTCTCTAGCCCGTGTCACTCACACACTCACCCACTCACTCACCCACTCACCCACTCACTCACACACTCACCCACTCACTCACTCACCCACTCACTCACACACTCACCCACTCACTCACTCACCCACACACTCACCCATCACTCCATCTCTTCTCTAGCCCGTGTCACTCACACACTCACCCACTCACTCACCCACTCACTCACACACTCACCCACTCACTCTCCCACCCACTCACTCACCCACACACTCACCCATCACTCCATCTCTTCTCTAGCCCGTGTCACTCACACACTCACCCACTCACTCACCCACTCACTCACACACTCACCCACTCACTCTCCCACCCACTCACTCACCCACACACTCACCCATCACTCCATCTCTTCTCTAGCCCGTGTCACTCACACACTCACCCACTCACTCACCCACTCACTCACACACTCACCCACTCACTCACCCACCCACTCACTCACCCACACACTCACCCATCACTCCATCTCTTCTCTAGCCCGTGTCACTCACACACTCACCCACTCACTCACCCACTCACTCACCCACTCACTCACACACTCACCCACTCACTCACCCACCCACTCACTCACCCACACACTCACCCATCACTCCATCTCTTCTCTAGCCCGTGTCACTCACACACTCACCCACTCACTCACCCACTCACTCACACACTCACCCACTCACTCACACACTCACCCACTCACTCACTCACCCACACACTCACCCATCACTCCATCTCTTCTCTAGCCCGTGTCACTCACACACTCACCCACTCACTCACCCACTCACTCACACACTCACCCACTCACCCACTCACTCACACACTCACCCACTCACTCACCCACCCACTCACTCACCCACACACTCACCCATCACTCCATCTCTTCTCTAGCCCGTGTCACTCACACACTCACCCACTCACTCACCCACTCACTCACACACTCACCCACTCACTCACCCACCCACTCACTCACCCACACACTCACCCATCACTCCATCTCTTCTCTAGCCCGTGTCACTCACACACTCACCCACTCACTCACCCACTCACTCACACACTCACCCACTCACTCACCCACCCACTCACTCACCCACACACTCACCCATCACTCCATCTCTTCTCTAGCCCGTGTCACTCACACACTCACCCACTCACTCACCCACTCACTCACACACTCACCCACTCACCCACCCACTCACCCACACACTCACCCATCACTCCATCTCTTCTCTAGCCCGTGTCACTCACCCACTCACCCACTCACTCACCCACTCACTCACACACTCACCCACCCACTCACTCACCCACACACTCACCCATCACTCCATCTCTTCTCTAGCCCGTGTCACTCACCCACTCACCCACTCACTCACCCACTCACTCACACACTCACCCACTCACCCACTCACTCACCCACACACTCACCCATCACTCCATCTCTTCTCTAGCCCGTGTCACTCACACACTCACCCACTCACTCACCCACTCACTCACCCACTCACCCACTCACCCACTCACTCACTCACTCACCCACACACTCACCCATCACTCCATCTCTTCTCTAGCCCGTGTCACTCACACACTCACCCACTCACTCACCCACTCACCCACTCACTCACACACTCACCCACTCACTCACTCACTCACCCACACACTCACCCATCACTCCATCTCTTCTCTAGCCCGTGTCACTCACACACTCACCCACTCACTCAACCACCCACTCACTCACCCACACACTCACCCACTCACTCACTCACTCACCCACACACTCACCCACTCACCCACTCACTCACCCACTCACTCACACACTCACCCACTCACCCACTCACTCACCCACACACTCACCCATCACTCCATCTCTTCTCTAGCCCGTGTCACTCACACACTCACCCACTCACTCACCCACTCACTCACCCACTCACCCACTCACCCACTCACTCACTCACTCACCCACACACTCACCCATCACTCCATCTCTTCTCTAGCCCGTGTCACTCACACACTCACCCACTCACTCACCCACTCACCCACTCACTCACACACTCACCCACTCACTCACTCACTCACCCACACACTCACCCATCACTCCATCTCTTCTCTAGCCCGTGTCACTCACACACTCACCCACTCACTCACCCACCCACTCACTCACCCACACACTCACCCATCACTCCATCTCTTCTCTAGCCCGTGTCACTCACACACTCACCCACTCACTCACCCACTCACCCACTCACCCACTCACTCACACACTCACCCACTCACTCACTCACCCACACACTCACCCATCACTCCATCTCTTCTCTAGCCCGTGTCACTCACACACTCACCCACTCACTCACCCACTCACTCACACACTCACCCACTCACTCACCCACCCACTCACTCACCCACACACTCACCCATCACTCCATCTCTTCTCTAGCCCGTGTCACTCACACACTCACCCACTCACTCACCCACTCACTCACACACTCACCCACTCACTCTCCCACCCACTCACTCACCCACACACTCACCCATCACTCCATCTCTTCTCTAGCCCGTGTCACTCACACACTCACCCACTCACTCACCCACTCACTCACACACTCACCCACTCACTCACCCACCCACTCACTCACCCACACACTCACCCATCACTCCATCTCTTCTCTAGCCCGTGTCACTCACCCACTCACCCACTCACTCACCCACTCACTCACACACTCACCCACTCACCCACTCACTCACCCACACACTCACCCATCACTCCATCTCTTCTCTAGCCCGTGTCACTCACACACTCACCCACTCACTCACCCACCCACCCACACACTCACCCACACACTCACCCATCGCTCCATCTCTTCTCTAGCCCGTGTCACTCACACACTCACCCACTCACTCACCCACTCACTCACTCACTCACCCACTCACTCACCCACCCACACACTCACCCATCCACTCAACCAACAGCCCATCTCTTCTCTAGCCCGTGCCGCGCCCGTTTAGCCCCCTCGATCCGGCCGAACAAAAGCTGCTTAGGCATGCGGTGGCTGGGCATGCGGGCTACATGACCCAGCCAACGCAGCCTCGCCTGCCGGAGGAGCTCACCGATGGGACTTTGCCCAGATCTTTCAAGGATTTGTGAGCTCCTCACACAATCCAGCCTGGATTGTGTGAGGAGCTCACACACACAGTGACACACACACACGGTGACACACACACACACACAGTGACACACACAGTGACACACACAGTGACACACACAGTGACACACACACAGTGACAGACACAGTGACACACAAACACACACACAGTGACACACACAGTGACACACACACACAGAGACACACAGAGTGACACACACACACAGTGACACACACACACAGTGACACACACACACACAGTGACACACACACAGTGACACACCCAGTGACACACACAGTGACACACACACAGTGACACACACACACAGTGACACACACAGTGACACACACACAGTGACACACACACACAGTGACACACACACAGTTACACACACACACACACAGTGACACACACACAGTGACACACACACATTGACACACACACAGTGACACACATTGCCGGCTAAGTCGACCTAGGGTATGCCCGGGCCCAATGCGGAAATCAAACTGGGGCCTCGGCGCGCTAACCACTGCGCCACCGCTCCACACACATACACAGTCTCCACGTGTCTCTGTGTGTCTCTGTGTGTGTGTCTCTGTGTGTGTGTCTCTGTGTGTGTCTCTCTGTGTGTGTCTCTGTGTGTGTGTCTCTGTGTGTGCGTCTCTCTGTGTGTGTCTCTGTGT
>NW_027614348.1:0-7500 GCF_965212315.1 Lampetra planeri | reverse complement strand
TCTCCCCGTGTCTCTCTCCCCGTGTCTCTCTCCGTGTTTCTCTCCGTGTCTCTCTCCCCGCGTGTTTCTCTCCCCGTGTCTCCCCATGTCTCTCTCCCCGCGTCTCTCTCCCCGTGTCTCTCCCCGTGTCTCTCTCCGTGTCTCTCTCTCCCCGTGTATCTCTCTCGCCCCGTGTCTCTCCCCGTGTCTCTCTCCCCGTGTCTCCCGTGTCTCAGCCCCGTGTCTCTCTCCGTGTCTCAGCCCGTGTCTCTCTCCGTGTCTCTCTCCGTGTCTCTCTCTCCCCCGTCTCTCTCCCCGTGTCCCTCTCCCCGTTGTCCCTCTCCCCGTGTCTCTCTCCCCGTCTCTCTCTCCCCGTCTCTCTCCCCGTGTCTCTCTCCCCGTGTCTCTCTCTCCGTGTCTCTCTCCGTGTCTCTCTCCCCGTGTCTCTCTCCCCGTGTCCCTCTCCCCGTGTCCCTCTCCCCGTGTCTCTCTCCCCGTCTCTCTCTCCCCGTCTCTCTCCCCGTGTCTCTCTCCCCGTGTCTCTCTCTCCGTGTCTCTCTCCACGTGTCTCTCCCCGTGTCTCTCCGTGTCTCTCCGTGTCTCTCTCCCCGTGTCTCCCCGTGTCTCTCTCCCCCGTGTCTCTCTCCCCGTGTCTCTCTCCGTGTCTCTCTCCGTGTTTCTCTCCGTGTCTCTCTCCCCGCGTGTTTCTCTCCCCGTGTCTCCCCATGTCTCTCTCCCCCGTGTCTCTCTCCCCGTGTCTCTCTCCGTGTCTCTCTCTCCCCGTGTCTCTCTCTCTCCCCGTGTCTCTCCCCGTGTCCCTCTCCCCGTGTCTCCCGTGTCCTCAGCCCCGTGTCTCTCTCCGTGTCTCAGCCCCGTGTCTCTCTCCGTGTCTCTCTCCGTGTCTCTCTCTCCCCGTCTCTCTCCCCGTGTCCCTCTCCCCGTGTCTCTCTCCCCGTCTCTCTCTCCCCTTCTCTCTCCCTGTGTCTCTCTCCCCGTGTCTCTCTCTCCGTGTCTCTCTCCGTGTCTCTCTCTCCCCGTCTCTCTCCCCGTGTCCCTCTCCCCGTGTCTCTCTCCCCGTCTCTCTCTCCCCTTCTCTCTCCCCGTGTCTCTCTCTCCGTGTCTCTCTCCACGTGTCTCTCCCTGTGTCTCTCTCCCCGTGTCTCTCTCCGTGTCTCTCTCCGTGTCTCTCTCCGTGTCTCTCTCTCCCCGTCTCTCTCCCCGTGTCCCTCTCCCCGTGTCTCTCTCCCCGTCTCTCTCTCCCCTTCTCTCTCCCTGTGTCTCTCTCCCCGTGTCTCTCTCTCCGTGTCTCTCTCCACGTGTCTCTCCCTGTGTCTCTCTCCCCGTGTCTCTCTCCGTGTCTCTCTCCGTGTCTCTCTCTCCCCGTCTCTCTCCCCGTGTCCCCTCTCCCCGCGTCTCTCTCTCCCCGTGTCTCTCTCCCCGTCTCTCTCCCTGTGTCTCTCTCCCCGTGTCTCTCTCCCCGTGTCTCTCTCCACGTGTCTCTCCCCGTGTCTCTCCGTGTCTCTCCGTGGTCTCTCTCCCCCGTGTCTCTCTCTCCGTGTCTCTCTCCACGTGTCTCCTCCCCGTGTCTCTCCGTGTCTCCCCGTGTCTCTCTCCCCGTGTCTCTCTCCCCGTGTCTCCCCGTGTCTCTACCTGCACAGCACCAGCAGCAACGTAGTCCTCTCTGTGTCTCTCTCCCCGTGTCTCCACGTGTCTCTCCGTGTCTCTCTTCCCGCGTGTCTCTCTTCCCGCGTGTCTCTCTTCCCGCGTGTCTCTCTTCCCGCGTGTCTCTCTTCCCGCGTGTCTCTCTTCCCGCGTGTCTCTCTTCCCCGCGTGTCTCTCTTCCCGCGTGTCTCTCTTCCCGCGTGTCTCTCTTCCCGCGTGTCTCTCTTCCCGCGTGTCTCTCTCCACGTGTCTCAATCTCTCTCTGTGTCTCTCTCCACGTGTCTCTCTCTCTCTCTGTGTCTCTCTCCCGCGTGTCTCTCTTCCCGCGTGTCTCTCTCCGCGTGTCTCTCTTCCCGCGTGTCTCTCTTCCCGCGTGTCTCTCTTCCCGCGTGTCTCTCTTCCCGCGTGTCTCTCTTCCCGCGTGTCTCTCTCCACGTGTCTCTCTCTCTCTGTGTCTCTCTCCACGTGTCTCAATCTCTCGTGCTGTCACCTCTGGCTCGACATCTCCCTGTGAACCTCCTGCACCCACAGCGCCCTCCGGTGACCCCCCCTGGGAACTGGGCTGTTCACCGACACACTGTGAGTGGGTGAGTGAGTGGGGTGAGTGAGTGGGTGAGTGGGTGGGTGGGTGAGTGAGTGAGTGGGTGAGTGAGTGGGTGAGTGGGTGGGTGAGTGAGTGGGTGAGTGGGTGAGTGAGTGGGTGGGTGGGTGGGTGGGTGAGTGGGTGGGTGGGGTGAGTGAGTGAGTGGGTGAGTGAGTGGGTGAGTGAGTGAGTGGGTGGGAGAGTGGGTGAGTGAGTTTGTGAGTGAGTGGGTGAGTGAGTAGGTGAGTGAGTGGGTGAGTGAGTGGGTGAGTGAGTGGGTGGGTGGGTGAGTGGGTGAGTGAGTGGGTGAGTGAGTGGGTGGGAGAGTGGGGTGGGAGAGTGGGTGAGTGAGTGGGTGAGTGGGTGGTGTGGGTGAGTGGGTGGGTGAGTGGGTGAGTGGGTGGGTGAGTGGGGTGGGTGAGTGAGTGAGTGGGTGAGTGAGTGGGTGGGTGAGTGGGTGAGTGAGTGGGTGAGTGAGTGGGTGAGTGAGTGGGTGAGTGGGTGGGTGGGTGAGTGGGTAGGGTGGGTGAGTGGGTAGGTGGGTGAGTGGGGTAGGTGGGTGAGTGGGTAGGTGGGTGAGTGGGTGAGTGGGTGGGTGGGTGGGTGAGTGGGTGAGTGAGTGAGGTGGGTGGGTGGGTGGGTGGGGTGGGTGGGTGGGTGGGTGAGTGGGTGGGTGAGTGGGGTGAGTGAGTGGGTGAGTGAGTGGGTGAGTGGGTGAGTGAGTGGGGTGAGTGGGTGAGTGGGTGGGTGGGTGGGTGGTGGGGGTGGGTGAGTGAGTGGGTAGGTGGGTGGGTGAGTGGGTGGGTGAGTGGGTGGGTGAGTGGGTGAGTGAGTGGGTGAGTGGGTGGGTGGGTGGGTGAGTGGGTGAGTGAGTGGGTGAGTGATTGGGTGAGTGAGTTTGTGAGTGAGTGGGTGAGTGAGTAGGTGAGTGAGTGGGTGAGTGGGTGGGTGAGTGAGTGGGTGAGTGGGTGGGAGAGTGGGTGAGTGGGTGGGTGAGTGAGTGGGTGAGTGGGTGGGTGAGTGAGTGGGTGGGTGAGTGGGTGAGTGAGTGAGTGAGTGGGTGGGAGAGTGGGTGAGTGAGTGGGGTGAGTGGGTGGGTGGGTGAGTGGGTGAGTGAGTGAGTGGGTGAGTGAGTGGGTGAATGAGTGGGTGAGTGAGTGGGTAGGTGGGTGGGTGTTGAGTGGGTAGGTGGGTGAGTGGGTAGGAGGGTGAGTGGGTGGGTGGGTGGGTGGTGAGTGGAGTGGGTGAGTGGGTGGGAGAGTGAGTGAGTGAGTGGGTGAGTGGGTGAGTGAGTGGGTAGGTGGGTGAGTGGGTAGGTGGGTGAGTGGGTGAGTGAGTGGGTGGGTGGGTGGGTGAGTGGATGGATGGGTGGGTGAGTGAGTGGGTAGGTGGGTGAGTGGGTAGGTGGGTGAGTGGGTGAGTGGGTGGGTGGGTGAGTGGGTGAGTGAGTGAGTGGGTGGGGTGGGTGGGTGGGTGAGTGAGTGAGTGAGTGGGTGAGTGAGGTGGGTGGGTGAGTGGGTGAGTGGATGGATGGGTGGGTGAGTGGATGGGTGGGTGGGTGAGTGAGTGGGAGAGTGAGTGGGTGAGTGGGTGAGTGAGTGGGTGAGTGAGTGGGTGGGTGGATGGATGGGTGGGTGAGTGGATGGGTGGGAGAGTGAGTGGGTGGAAGAGTGAGGGGTGAGTGGGTGAGTGAGTGGGTGAGTGAGTGGGTGGGTGAGTGGGTGAGTGAGTGGGGTGAGTGAGTGGGTGAGTGAGTGGGTGGTGTGAGTGGGTGAGTGAGTGGGTGAGTGAGTGGGTGAGTGAGTGGGTGAGTGAGTGAGTGGGTGAGTGGGTGGGTGGTGGTGGGTGAGTGGGTGGGTGAGTGAGTGGGTGAGTGAGTGAGTGGGTGAGTGGGTGGGTGAGTGGAAGAGTGAGTGGGTGAGTGAGTGGGTGAGTGAGTGAGTGGGTGGGTGAGTGGGTGAGTGAGTGGGTGAGTGAGTGGGTGAGTGAGTGGGTGGGTGAGTGGGTGAGTGAGTGGGTGAGTGAGTGGGTGAGTGAGTGGGTGAGTGAGTGAGTGGGTGAGTGGGTGAGTGAGTGGGTGAGTGAGTGGGTGAGTGAGTGGGGTGAGTGAGTGAGTGGGTGAGTGGGTGAGTGGGGTGGGTGGGTGAGTGGGTGAGTGAGTGGGTGAGTGAGTGGGTGAGTGAGTGAGTGAGTGGGTGAGTGAGTGGGTGAGTGAGTGGGTGGGTGAGTGGGTGAGTGGGTGGGTGGGTGAGTGGGTGAGTGAGTGGGTGAGTGAGTGGGTGAGTGGGTGGGTGGGTGGGTGAGCGGGTGATGTGAGCGGGTGAGTGAGCGGGTGAGTGAGCGGGTGAGTGAGCGGGTGAGTGAGCGGGTTAGTGAGCGGGTGAGTGAGCTTGTGAGTGAGTGGGTGAGTGAGTGGGGTGAGTGAGTGGGTGAGTGAGTGGGTGAGTGAGTGGGTGAGTGGGTGGGAGAGTGAGTGAGTGAGTGAGTGGGTGAGTGGGTGAGTGAGTGGGTAGGTGGGTGAGTGGGTAGGTGGGTGAGTGGGTGAGTGGGTGAGTGGGGTGGGTGGGTGAGTGGGTGAGTGAGTGAGTGGGTGGGTGGGTGGGTGAGTGAGTGAGTGAGTGGGGGAGTGAGTGGGTGGGTGAGTGGGTGAGTGGATGGATGGGTGGGTGAGTGGATGGGTGGGTGGGTGAGTGAGTGGGAGAGTGAGTGGGTGGGAGAGTGAGTGGGTGGAAGAGTGAGTGGGTGAGTGGGTGAGTGAGTGGGTGAGTGAGTGGGTGGGTGAGTGGGTGAGTGGGTGGGTGGGTGAGTGGGTGAGTGAGTGGGTGAGTGAGGTGGGTGAGTGGGTGGGTGGGTGGGTGAGCGGGTGAGTGAGCGGGTGAGTGAGCGGGTGAGTGAGCGGGGTGAGTGAGCGGGTTAGTGAGCGGGTGAGTGAGCTTGTGAGTGAGTGGGTGAGTGAGTGGGTGAGTGAGTGGGTAGGTGGGTGGGTGAGTGGGTGGGTGAGTGGGTGGGTGAGTGGGTGAGTGAGTGGGTGAGTGGGTGGGTGGGTGGGTGAGTGGGTGAGTGAGTGGGTGAGTGATTGGGTGAGTGAGTTTGTGAGTGAGTGGGTGAGTGAGTAGGTGAGTGAGTGGGTGAGTGGGTGGGTGAGTGAGTGGGTGAGTGGGTGGGAGAGTGGGTGAGTGGGTGGGTGAGTGAGTGGGTGAGTGGGTGGGTGAGTGAGTGGGTGGGGTGAGTGGGTGAGTGAGTGAGTGAGTGGGTGGGAGAGTGGGTGAGTGAGTGGGTGAGTGGGTGGGTGGGTGAGTGGGTGAGTGAGTGAGTGGGTGAGTGAGTGGGTGAATGAGTGGGTGAGTGAGTGGGTAGGTGGGTGGGGTGAGTGGGTAGGAGGGTGAGTGGGTGGGTGGGTGGGTGAGTGAGTGGGTGAGTGGGGGGAGAGTGTGAGTGAGTGTGTGGGTGAGTGGGTGAGTGAGTGGGTGGTAGTGTGAGTGGGTGAGTGGGTGGGTGAGTGAGTGGGGTGAGTGGGGTAGGTGGGTGAGTGGGTAGGTGGGTGAGTGGGGTAGGTGGGGTGAGTGGGTGAGGTGGGTGGGTGGGTGAGTGGGTGGGAGTGAGTGGGTGTGGGTGGGTGGGGGGGTGGTGAGTGAGTGAGTGAGTGGGTGAGTGAGTGGGTGGGTGAGTGGGTGAGTGGATGGGATGGGTGGGGTGTGTGGATGGGGTGGGGTGAGTGAGTGGGTGAGTGAGTGGGTGGGAGTGTGAGTGGGTGGAGTGTGTGTGGGTGTGTGGGTGAGTGAGTGGGTGAGTGTGTGGGTGGGGTGAGGGGGTGAGTGTGTGGGTGTGGTGAGTGGTGTGGTGAGGTGGGGTGTGTGAGTGAGTGGGTGGTGGGGTGGGGTGGGTGAGTGGAAGAGTGTGTGGGTGAGTGTGTGGGGTGAGTGAGTGGGGTGAGTGAGTGGGTGGGTGAGTGGGGTGAGTGGGTGGGTGGGGTGAGTGGGTGAGTGAGTGGGTGAGTGAGTGGGTGAGTGGGTGGGTGGGTGGGTGAGCGGGTGAGTGAGCGGGTGAGTGAGCGGGTGAGTGAGCGGGGTGAGTGAGCGGGTGAGTGAGCGGGTTAGTGAGCGGGTGAGTGAGCTTGTGAGTGAGTGGGTGAGTGAGTGGGTGAGTGAGTGGGTGAGTGAGTGGGTGAGTGAGTGGGTGAGTGGGTGGGAGAGTGAGTGAGTGAGTGGGTGAGTGGGTGAGTGAGTGGGTAGGTGGGTGAGTGGGTAGGTGGGTGAGTGGGTAGGTGGGTGAGTGGGTGAGTGGGTGAGTGGTGGGGGGGTGGTGGGTGAGTGGGTGAGTGAGTGAGTGGGTGGGTGGTGGGTGAGTGAGTGAGTGAGTGGGGGAGTGAGTGGGTGGGTGAGTGGGTGAGTGGATGGATGGGTGGGTGAGTGGGTGGGTGAGTGAGTGGGTGAGTGGTGGGTGAGTGAGTGGGTGAGTGAGTGGGTGAGTGAGTGGGTGAGTGTGTGGGTGGGTGGGTGGGGTGAGTGAGTGGGTGGAGTGGGGTGAGTGAGTGAATGAGTGGGCGAGTGTGTGGGTGAGTGAGTGGGTGGGTGAGTGAGTGGGTGAGTGGGTGGGAGAGTGAGTGGGTGGAGTGAGTGGGTGGGTGAGTGGGGTGAGTGAGTGGGTGAGTGAGTGGTGAGTGAGTGGGTGGGGGGAGTGATGTGGGGTGTGTGAGTGGGTGAGTGAGTGGGGTGAGTGAGTGGGGGGAGAGTGGGGTGGGAGAGTGTGTGGGTGGGAGAGTGAGTGGGTGAGTGAATGGGTGAGTGAGTGGGTGTGGTGGGTGGGTGGGTGAGTGGGTGAGTGAGTGGGTGAGTGAGTGGGGTGAGTGTGTGGGTGGGAGAGTGGGTGTGTGAGTTTGTGGAGTGAGTGGGTGAGTGAGTAGGGGTGAGTGGAGTGGGTGAGGGTGTGGTGGGAGGTGGGTGAGTGTGTAGGGTGGTGAGTGGGTGAGTGAGTGGGTGAGTGGGTGGGAGAGTGAGTGGGTGGGTGAGTGGGTGGGTGGGTGTGGTGGGTGGTGAGGTTGGGTGAGTGTGTGGGTGGGTGGGTGTGTGGGTGAGTGGGGGTGAGGGGGTGTGTGTAGTGGGTGGGGTGGGGGTGGTGGGTGAGTGAGTGGGGTGAGTGAGTGGGGGGTGAGTGGGTGGGTGGGTGGGTGAGGGTGGGTGAGGGTGAGGTGGGTGAGTGGTGAGTGGGGGTGTGTGAGTGGGGGTGGTGGGTGAGTGGTGAGTGAGTGGTGGGTGGTGGGTGAGTGTTGGGTGAGT